>NW_026057577.1:68703351-68721243 GCF_023721935.1 Panthera uncia
CATTTTACATATGAAAAAGCTGAAGCACACAGAGGTTAAGGAATGAGTCCAAGGCCATAGAGTAATAAATGGCAGAGTCAGGATTCAAACCCAGGGAGCTTGGTGGTAGACATAAGTTTTTAACCTCTACCTATACCATCTTGTAAATCTTTCAGAATTGGTTTCCGATGTTTGCAACTATGACCTTAAATGACAGAACTGGTGAGTAGAAGGCTCAAACTATACACTCTCATGGATGTTACTATTGGGTTGTAGAGACACACATTACTGAAATAATCCCATCAATGAATCATAATTACAAATGTAGGTAAGTCAAGGAAAGAATCATATTGTTTAGCGTCCATCACAAACAAATCTGATCTAGACTTGGGGATCATGGAAGGATTCTCTGAGAAAGTGATACTTTAATAGATTTGAGTGAGTTACTAGATCAAGACTGTGTGGGAGCTTGTGGAGCATGTAATTGGAGCCTTCTAGAGGAAGCCTCAGGTACCAAGGTCCTGAAGCAGAGGGCAAGATGGCTGTTCTGACTGGAGCATGGAGGGTGAGGGGATCCCCAATGCTAGCCAAGGTAGGTGATATTAGAAGTAAGCAGGTGGTCAAACCATGTAGGGCCTTATAGGCCACGTCAAATACTGGTGAGGCTTTGTCTCCCTCTAGTTCTAGATAATACTGAAGAGCCTTTACTCACCCATGCAACAAGAATATAAAACAGAGGACAATGTGCATAAAGGACTATGCTTTGTTTTCTCATAGAGCAGGACTCAGGGTACGCCCAGCATCCCTTGCATGTTGCCTGGAAGGTATTCCTGGACCACTTGCCTTACCTCAGGAGGTTTCTTGGAATAAATTGGAATTCACGGATGCGTATTGGAGCACTGTGAGGCTGGCTTCCAGTTATTGTTAGGACTGACATGGCTACAGAATTTCTCCAAACCTCACATCTGCAAACTGCAGGGTGTGCAATACCTTGTACTTGGTGTCCTTAAGTGATTGGTAGTATCTCAATAAGCACAAGAGAGTTAGCAAATAGGCCCAATCTCTTCTCTCTGCAGGCTTCACAGACCCAGACTCTAATGAACCATGGCAGCGTCAGAGTGCAGCAGCATTTTACAGATAAGGGCACCTGACACAAAAAGACCAGGTAACTTTGTCAGAGTTGCAAAAATCATTCGAAGAGCCACAACTAATTGTCATGTTTTCTGACCTCCAAACCACTTGACGTGTTTTGACACATATATTTTCAAAACAGATTGACAAAAATCATTGTTTAAATGGCTTAATTTGATAATGCTGGCTGATGCATTGTTATTTGATAGAAAGTAGATTTAGCTATCCAAGAAACACACAGTTGACTTTCTTCCAGATGCTGCAAGTACATTTTTAGTAAACTAATTTAAAAATCAGTAACAGAAGGCCTATGATGAACATTTTTTTGCTTTTTTTTTTTGTCATTTTACATTTGACTAACCTTTTATAACACCCAAATGTATGGGCATAATAAGTTGGTGCTGAGGGGAAAACTTTATTAACTTCTGAGGACCATAAAGCAGTTAGAAAATAAGTTAATATTCTGAAGTGCATTAATTAATACTTTTGACTACCCTGACCAGTTAAGATCCTCAGAGACATATACCCCAATTTTGAATCCAATTAAAATGATCTCCATTACTAAATTAACCCATGTACATTCAGATCTTGATATAAAATGACATAGTCTCAAGACACCAATTAATTAATCAAACATGCAAAAATATGTCAAGAAAATTATTAATCCTTCTATTCTGATGTCAGATCTCAAAGGTCTTCAAACTTCTTGTATATTAGAAGTATTATATACTATGTCAATTCTTCTTCACTTTATTTAAAAGATGACACTGAAAAAACATTTCACCATATGTTTGTTTTAGATGCAGTGAAAAAATGTTCTTTTCGAAACATATGGTGATGTAATTAGGTGTCTCTGAACACAGCAAGGTTGGAAAGAGAAATGTATGAACGAAATTGAAACCATTTGCTGCTCTGGTGTCACCCCCCACCTTCCCCACCAACATTAGTATCTTCTCCGAGTTATCATTGTTGTAATAAAGAAAAATTTTAAGCACTTGAAGATGAGGAATGTCTGCTGTCACCTACCATGGTTATAGCAGATAGAATTCCAGGACTGCCTCTTCTTCCCTCTCACTGTGCAAAGCTATGTGACTCATGCTGTCAGTACCTCTTGCTGAGGAGTTTTGGCATTAATCCAGCATCATTGACATTTGTGTAATGTTTTGCAGCCGGGAGTCTGCTTTTATCTATGGCTTAGCTACCTTTATGCAGCCTCATGGGATTTATTTCTACTAATGGGGAGAGGCCTTGTGTTTCTTTTTCTTCAATAAAAATGTTTGTTTAAAAATATTTCTTCCTTTTCTGAGGTACTCAATGTCTGAAGAAAGAAAAAAGTTTGAAATTGGGCTCTATATGATATAATGATAAGGACATTGGTTATTTATTATGAAAAATTTAAATTAAAAAATTCATGTAACAATCTGGGTAACAAAACATCATGGTTTCAGATGGTTTTGGGTGTGAACATGTGTACTGTTTTTTCTTTATTTTTCCATCTCATTAGAATGTACACATGTTTACCAGTGTCTTGAGCAGTAGCATTTGTCACATTTGAAATAAGTTCATGAGTATATTTGAATACTTAACCTTTCATTTTAGGACATCAGTGCCTTATACTTCACTGATAACCAGAGTCTGGATTTTTTTCTTAATTTTCTTTTTTTATTCTTTAATGTGCCTGACTGGAATGAATAATATGTGTTTATCTTAGGCATATGTTGTTTTCAGCCAAATTCATTGCTAACTGATATGGTAAGTTTCACTAATTTTAAGTCCTATTTTTATATCATTTATAGCGAGTTTTGGTTAACAAGTAAAACTGTCAGCAAACAAATGTGGATTGTGCAGCAATATACATAGGGTATAGATGTTATTGAGAGTGATGACTCATGATTGTTCAATGAATTATTTGCCTTGCTTCTTTGGTGATACTTTCTGTTGGTGAATATTGAGGAAATGAATCATTTTGTCTAGCTCTCTCAGCACAGTGACTTCCTAATAAACTTGTTTTTGTTTTTACCTTGCATCAGGAGAACAGTACCTCCTGAGGTGAAATTCCATAATGAGCCAAATCTTCTTCCTTAGTGGTTTGCAAACTTTAGCAGATACTGTAATCACCTGGAGGCTTGTTAAAATACAGATGGCTGGGCCTTGTCCCCAGAGTTTTTGGTTCAGTAGGTCCGGAATGGGGCTGCATCATTTGCACATCAAATGAGCTCCCTGGTGATGATAATGTTTTGGCCTGGGAACCACATTTTGAGAACCACTCCTACGGAGCAACTGGAGTGCATGTCCTTTGGTCAATCATCTCTGTGTCCCACTGGAGACAGTGCAGTGTTCTACTGTTTGTTGAGACAGGCTTCAATCAGCTCCAGGTCGTTTCAATTCTATTTTGCCACATAGTTTGGCCACTTACCTTAGTTAACTTGTTCCCTTAACACTGAACTTTTCTTTTAGACCCTCCCACTGCCAACTGGGTCATCAGAGGTCTTTATTCTCTCCATGTGGCATGGTTGGTAAAAAAACAAAAAACAAAAAAACAAAAACATAGCTCCCTTTTCTTTAATATGCCTGAAGACAGGCACCCCGGTCCTTTTCTCTTTTTGAGTTTTCAAGTAATCATTTTGGAAAAAAGAGTTCAATGAGATAAATAAACTGGACAATTTTCCAAAGTTTGCAAATTCTCCCAGCAGTAATCTCTGGTATATAGCTCCAAACTTCCTTTAAAGTGGTCGCTGGAAGCCTCAGTGAGACTTTTTCCTGGGTTTTGTTCCGAAGGATGGGTCTCAGCAAAGGTAAAATACCCTTCTGATCTAGCCATCTGATGCCTTTCCTTCATGAGACCTCTTCAAGGAGGAGAAATAGTACCTCCTTGATTTAAGTAAAAAATGTAAATATGTATCTTTGATGACATCTTTGTCTGGGCCTTACTTGAAAATTAGTATCCATTTAATATTATGTCTCTGAAGGGCAATCAGTTATTTTGTTCTTTGAAATAATGTAATGAGTGGTAAATATGACTTTAGAGCTAGTCAGATTTGGATTGAGTCTTGGTTTTGTATTTTATTAGCTGTGTGACCTTCCATATATCACATAAACTGGCCGAGCCTTCATTTCTTCACTTGTAAATTGGGAATGATAATAACTACCTTGCATAGGTATTTACTTGAGACATACAACTATAACTTTCTTCTAAATAGACAATCTGACAGTCTCAGATTTGGATGAGATCTCAGATGAACCTTCTCTCTGTTACTGCTTCAGCTATTATTTATTGAGTACTTGCTATATGGTGGCCACTGTGCACTCTTTAATCTACAGCATGTTGACCCTCTGACTAAACACCTATGGGGCAGACTACTCACTACTGTAGACCAGTCTCCAGTACCTTTTCAGATTACTTTTTTTTTTAACTTTGAGAGAGAGAGAGAGAGAGAGAGAGAGAGAGAGAGAAAGAGGCAGAGAGAAAAGGAGAGAGAAAGAGAATCCCAAGCAGACTCTACACTATCAGCGCAAACCCGATGTGGGGCTTGAACTCATGAACCATGAGATCATCACCTGAGCCAAAGTCAAGAGTCAGATGCTTAACTGACTGGCCACCCAGGCACCCCTCAGATTACTTTAATGGTTAGAAATTTGTTTCATAATTAGTAAAATCTACATCTCTATTAACCTCCACCACTGAACCATTATGTATTAATCTAGAAAGCAACACAAAGCTTATGTTGTCAGTATGTGGCAGTTATTATGAGGTAATTTCCTTTAGAAGTTTGAAATAAAATTTATCCTTTAAGAGTTAAAATTTAAGAACAACACAAAAGAGGATATTTCAGATATGTACATAGCCACCTTAAAAGTGTGATTGGTTCCAGGCCTACAAACTGGACTCTATCCAAGAGGTTGCAAACTCAACAGCTCCAGAGAGCTAGACAGTTAAAAACATACAGACAAAAAAAAACATCTCAAGTCCTATAAAATGTGTAAATTTTGTAGCACCATCAATTGAAGTTATTATTTAGCTGGGTGTTGGGTCTAAGTCGCATTGATAGCAGGAGTATACTCTCCTCAGGTAAACTAGATTACATTGCCTATGTAAGAAAATCAGTCCTTGATGATGTTATGGGTTGAATTGTGTCCCCACAAAGATGTTCAAGTCTTTACCCCTAGTATCCGTGAATGTGACTTGATTTGGAAGTAGAGTCTTTGCAGATGTGATCAAGTTAAGATGGATTACATTGGGCCCTAATCAAATGACCGATGACCTTATAAGAAGTTGGAAATTAGGGCACAGACACAGAACGATGCCATGTGATTATAGAAGCAGAAATCGGAGTGATTTCTAGGAAGACGTAAGAAAGGATCCTTCCCCAGAACTTTCGGAGAGAGCATGGCTATGCTGCTGCCTTAATTTCTTTTAGCCTCCAGAACTGAGACAATACATTTCTGTTGTTTTAAGTCATCTAAGTTTGTGGTAATTTGTCATGGAAACCCTAGGGAACTGATATGCTTGGTGTTGGAGGTGGTGTGTATGCCTTTAGATAATTCAGGAGGAAATGTATTGCAACTATTATGTATAGAAAGATTGATATGGAATCATGGCATCTACTTTCTTCCTTGTGCTGATGGGGTCAAAGTCCACTGCTCTTTTCAGAGAAGGCAGAAACTGGAGCAGAGAAAAATGAGCATTAAAATCAGGTGGAAACTGGAGGTATCAGAGTTCATGGGGCACAGGAAAGGACAGTAGTGTGGGACTTTTCATATTTGGGGATAGATAGAAATTCTTCAGGAGGGTATTTGAGACCCTGGACCAGAGCGGAGTCCCAAGTTGAGGCTGAGGGTTGATGAGAAAGTATATGATTCAGAGTTAGAAAGCAAGATAATATCCAATTGGGACACGTCCCTAAAAGCTTGTCTTCATTCCCCTCCCTTAATGTTGTAAGTATACTTTTTTGTTGGATAGAGTATGTCTACTTAGTAAATTTTGAATGCATTTTAGAAAATGTTCTCATTAGTCAATTGCTCAGACCCTCTGTAGAGTTCTATGTGAACTACCAAAAATGGTACCTTTTCCTCAAAACACATGATTTCCATCTGGTCAGATAAATTTCATAATAAATATGCAAATATATTAAATTCACATGAGAGTCAATGTTGTCAGGTTATATGTGGTCACTCTATACGGTGCAATCCATACAATGTGTATAACTGCATTGTGGTCTTACCTGGCATGTTCGGATTACAAGAATATCCAGAAAAGAAAGAGGTTGGTCAGCTTACCTGGCAAACAGAAGAGAGTCACTGAAAAAAACATTAACATTGTTCATCCAGTCCTTGTTCTGGGGAGTCAGATTTGAGGGTTTATCTGTCCATACTGTGCCATGGTCATATCACAAATTGCTGTGGCATTGGTTAGCATTTGATTCATACTATAGCTTTTTTATATTGATTACATGCTCACCTGCTAATTGTAATTTGACTTCTATGACTTGGGCTCACTGGGCAGACGGAGTGACTGGTTCCCTGTGATTGTGGTCTTTTACTAACTGCCTTAAGTTTGCCGTTGGGTACCAATGTTTTGTTACTCTCTTGTTGAAGGGTGGAACTACTCTCTGTCTTTTGACCTGCAGGATTTTGGGGTTGTTGGAAGCATTCATTTCCATGCTGGCTGTTGGACAAGCACTGCTCTCACTTCCTTGTTGTGTGGCCCTCTCTATGTGGCAGCTCACAACATGGCCGCTTGCATCTTGGAAGACAGCAAGGGAAAGATTCTCCTATCAGAATGGCCTTAATGGGTTTAAATAATGTGGTCATGTGCATCCCATTATATTTACCATATTTTATTGGTTAGATGCTTCTAACCAATAGTTACAAGTTACAGGTCCCACCCACACTCAAGAGGAGGAGATTTTACAAGGGTGCGAATACCAAGAAGCAGGGATCACAGGGCATGTTTAGAATTTTCGTGCCAAAATTAAGTATATATCTGCTCAAGTACAGTTTATATTTCCTAGCCTTCCTTGTAGCTAGGGTGGCTCTAAGTTTGGGCCAATGGGAGGACAGGAGAAATAATGGGTGGAAGTTCTGTAATCTATTTTAATAAGGAATTTTTTTGTCATCCATTCTGCTCTGTCTCCCCCTTCCTGCAAGTGACAATGTAAATATGGTGGTGTTGACTCTGTCAATGAAGATAACCCTAGGAGGTTTCTGGAGGAGGAACAGCATGAAAAGATTGTATCCCTGGATAACCTTTTAAGCAGAGCCACTTTGTCGGCCTTGAAATGCTCATGTCTGGACTGTTAAATGAGAGTGGGTAATCTTTTTCCCCTAATTATGTTTCCAGAGCTTGGCTTAGGGCTCAGTCCACCTGCTTGGTGGGTATTTGTCATGGCTATTGGCTCTACCCTTTGGACCTTTGGTTCTGCCCTCCAAGTCATCCTTGTCTTTTTCCCAAAAAGAAATTCTGAGTTTGCAATGAAGCAGCTTTCTCAGCCTGCTTTTTGCATGTAATATAGAGAGTAGTAAAAAGTCCTCTTTTTATTTAATATTTGGTATTTGTCCTTTTTAGTACAGGTTGGCTGTGGTTCCACCAGAATAACTCTCTTAAAAACAATGTGTTTGTGTGTATTTAAATGTATCACTTGGGGCCCCTGGATGGCTCAGTCAGTTAAGCATCTGACTCTTGGTTTTGGCTCAGGTCTTGATCTCATAGTTCGTGAGTTCAAGACCCATGTCAGGCTCTGCGCTGACAGCTCGGAGCCTGCTTAGGATTCTGTCTCTCTCTCTCTCCCTTCCTCTCCCCTACTCAGTCTCTCTCTCTCAAAATAAATAACTAAACATTAAAAAAAAAATAAATGTATCACTTTGTAATCTTATTTCTTCAAGCTAAGCACCTCTCTAACTTGGGCTCAGTATGACACTGCTGTGGGATGACCATCCGTAAGATTCCTAAAGGCTTATTATTTTACTGAGAAGATCCTTAAAAAGCTTCTGGTCTGATTGGAAGGTTCTGTGAGGTACTATATTAGATCTTTCTAAAATCCTACCAAATAATTTATCAAGCCTTCAGTTTCATTTTTAGACACTGTTTTTCTGATAGTGCACTAGATTTCATCTCTGCCCCAAAACTATTTTTTAAAGTTTATTTTATTTATTTTTGAGAGAGAGAGAGAAAGAGAGAGAGACAGAGAGAGAGACAGAGAGAGAGCCAGAAAGAGAGAGAGAGAGACAGAGAGAGAGAATCCCAAGCAGGCTCTGCTCTGTCAGCATGGAGCCTGCAGGCAGGGCTCAATCTCATTCTCACAAACCACGAGATCATGACCTGAGCTGACATCAAGAGTCCGGACACTTAAACGACTGAGCCACGCAGGTGTGTGCCGCCCCTGCTTTTATGAAACTATTTTTAATTTTAGAATCATTTGCTGTCTAGATAGGCTGAGAGTATGAAATAGTTTTATTTTCAAGCATAGCAAGTCTTGGCTCCTGTGTTTAATAGTTCATTCTTTAGCTTATCTTTCTTTGGCATTTTATCATCGGCAGTGAGAAGAAGCCAGGTGGTGATTTTGTTATACTTCCTGAAAATCTCCTTAGCTAGATGTTGGAATTCATTAGGTATATTTCTCATCTTCCACATGACCACAGGCAACAGTGTTGCCATACTTTGGGCCTCTGCTTAACAAGTGAGCCTTTTCTGTTTCCAATGACATTTTTCTTACTTTGCCTGAGCCCTTGCTGACAGCCTTCGTGAAGCCCTCTAGGCTTCCATAATACTTCTGCGGAGGCTCTTTAGGTTTCCACTAACAGTCTTCTCAATGTCATCCCACTTTCTGCTCACAATCTGGTCCTACAGATAATGCTACATGTCTTAGGACTTTATTATAGCGGTGCTCTGCTTCCGGGTATCAGGATCTTTCCTTAATATTTACTGTTCTGAAGCAAACCACTCGAAGCCATAATGGTTTAAAACAACCACAGTCCATTCATTATTACCTGGTGTGGACTGGGCTCAGCCAGGGAGTTCCCACTGGAGATCAGTCTTTTGGTGGCATTCAGATGGTGGCTAAGACTGGGACCTTAGCTTGGGCTATTTTTGTGGTCTTGTTGGAAAATACAATCTGACACAATAGCTGTATCAGAATAGTTTAAATTTTAAATCTTACATAGAAGGCTTCACTGGTTAATTGAAACAAACAAACAAAAAAAGAACTTTTTGAAAGTATAGTGTGTAAACTATAGTGCTGATGGAATGTCAGGAAAACTAGACTCAGAAAATGTGAACCAAAAGGCCAGTGGAAGGTAATGACGATGTTGTACTGGATGAAGGACGAAGAGGACTAGGATGTAGTCATTAGAGCAACGAATCTACTTTGCTTCTCAAGTTGAAATATGGAGAATGTGGGAATATGGAATATGGGACTTTTGGGAGAATTTGCCTATAATGGGGAGGGCGAGGTGTGTTAGTAACTTAATGATTTCCTCCATGTACACTTTGATTTTGCTTCTCCTTTCATTGTAGTAACCACTCTACTATCTCCCACTGTTAAAAGCTGCTCATCCTTCAAGAGTTGCCTCGAATGCCAATATTCCATATGCTTTTCTGGGTTTGCCAATTAGAATTGATTTCTCCCTCTTCTAACTCATACTGCACTTTCCCCCTCTCTTATGAAAATTACTGTACAATGTTTAGCATTAAAAGGTGTGTAAACCTACCTTGTCAACCTAACAAGGTATAACTTCTTGAGGGCAATGACTGTGGCTTAGATTTCTATATATCCCCAGAGTATCTCAAAGCAAAAGGTGCTCAGACGTATTTGTTGAATGAATAAGGTCGGTACCAAGTTAAAGATTCTGCAAGTAATTTAGTGATAAGTTCTGCGTGAATATTCCCTTTTCATTGCTTTAAAAAGCCAAACAAATAATTCCCTTCCCTTAATGTATCATTAATTAAAAACTTTCAGAAGATAAAACATATGCAGAAGCTTTATCTTATTTAAAAAAATAGTTTGAGATTAATGATTGGTATTACCTCAGAGTCTATCGAGTAAGATAAAACAGAAAAATCTCTCCAAATAATTTCCTGATCTCTAATTTTAACCAATGACTTAAAGTGATTTTTGTTTTACTCTTAGGTAAATGCTTTCAATGGATTACAAATAGCTTTGCTGTTAGATGATATCAATTTTTTTTTCTTAAAAATTTTTTTTAATGTTTTTATTTTTGAGAGAGAGAGACAGAGTGTGAGTGGGGGAGGGGCAGAGAGAGAGGGAGACACAGAATCTGAAGTAGGCTCCAGACTCTAAGCTTTCAGCACAGAGCCCAACGCGGGGCTCAGGCTCACAAACCATGAAATCATGACCTGAGCTGACGTCGGATGCTTAACCAACTGAACCATCCAGGCATGTCTCAGTTTTTTTCTTTATTTAAATATGGATGTGTTTGTAATTTTTAGATTGTTATTATGGTTGAGAACCTCTATTTTTACTTTTATACTTTTATTTTAATGTTCTGACAAGACAGAAAAGTGGACATATGCAAAATCAGATTTCAGCCAAACAAAAGTGTATGTACAATGAAAACTTACAAATTTGAAAAAAATATTTAGGAGTGTGGGAGCCAGCCTTCAAGATGGCCCTAGTGATTTTTACTTTTGATATTCATGACCTTGTGTAGTCCCCTTCTATACTGTGCCGGGTTTGGTTTGTCTGACAAATAGACTGTGATGGAAGTGCCAGCATTGTGACTTTTACGGCTAGGTTGTAAAAGACAGTGCCTCTTCTGCCATGTGGTCTCAGATCAGTCACTCTGGACAAATTCAGCTGTCATGTCATGAGGACATTTAAGGAACTTTCTAGAGAGTTCCACATTGAAAGGACTGATAGCCTCTTGCCAAAAGAGTCAGCGACAACTTGCCAATCACCTGAGTGAGCCATCTTGGAAGTGGATCCATCAGCCACAGTCAAACCTTAGGACAAATGCAGTTCTGGCACCTAGACTGTAACCTCATGTGAAACTCTGAGCCATAACTGCCCAGCCACGCCACTCCTAACTTCCTGACCCAAAGATAATAAACTATTATTGTTGTTTTAAGCTATTAAATTTTGGGGCAATTTGTTGCACAGCAATAGATAAATAATAAGAACAAGTGTTTGTTAAACTTACAATATGCAAACATAAGGCAAGTAACTGTGGTGAGGATAAGGACACATAAAGATTTCTTTAATTGGATAACCACAGAGCTTGCAGTGCAGATATTTTTCCAGTAAGTAGTATAGTTGTCAAGAACTAAGTAGAAAATGTGTTGGACGTAGATTTGGCAAGGAAATTATTGTTTTTTTGCTGTATGATGATTTGAAGATGGGTACCATACTGTACATATGTTCAGCTGTGACAGCTAAAGTTATTTCTCCATTAGAGACTTTTGCAACAGGTTCTACCAATATCCATTAACTATGTAGCCCTATTGATAAAAAACATATGTCCATTTATAGATCAAAATATTTCAGTAAAAATACCACCTTTGTATTTTTGAAAATTCAACATCATAGCAAATGATGCCTGGATTCTGTGGCTTTGCTGGATGCCTCTCCATATGGGGAGCTGAGCCTGAATACATGCGGTAATGCATGCATCACCACATACTCACTAATGAAGCAAGGTAAAGAAATAGAAAAGCTTTTCATTCCCTCAACATGCAGCTGGTATGTGATACCAGATGTAAAATCATTGATGTTCTTGCCAAGTTCTCAGGATCATGGCATGATTTATTTAAACTCAGGCAATCAAGAATATGTTGATTTTTTTTAAAAAAATAGTCAAATTCAAGGAGAATGATTAGTAGGTGAAGATGAATATATCTTTTAAAATAAACTATTGGCTGTGTATTAAATGTGAAATTCATATTTATATATTTCATGCCTTCTTTGTAGGTTATTGTGGTTTTCCTCTGAAGAAAGAGTTAATGACTTTACTTTCTAATCCCTCAACCCCTGCAGAATTACTTTGTCATGAGTCACATAAATTCCCTAGAGCTGTCGTTGAAAAAAATCTGTTACTTTGAAACCAATGTTACAGTTGCCTATCCAAAATGGACAGTAAATAGCATGTCTTCTTTGAATAGTGTCAAGCATTTCCTATGATACTTTATAATTTATGATATTAGATTTGAGTATAACAGAAGCCAAGCCGCAAGGTTTCTTCCAGAGGGATCGTTGCCACCATCTGCAGTATCAGGACAAGAAACATCACAAGGGTTGGAGATCTTTTTCTCCCCTCAGAAGAACCTTTTTATCTGGAAGTAGAAACTACAGAGAGCATTCTGGGTGACTTGTCACCATTAGGGGCAGTTGCGATCCAGAACTAACGGAAAAGGGAACTAACTTTTATCAAGTTTCTGCCACGTGCCAGGCACTCCAGTATCTTACTTGATTCTCAAAACAACCTTGTATTTCAGTAGCAAAATTTCCCTTTTTTCTCACCATACAATCACAGTGGACATGAAAAAAGAAGTCGTGGTAAAATATGCATAACCTGAAAAGTTTCCGTTTTAACTGGTTTTTAAGGGTGCAGTTCAGTGGCATTAACTACAGTCATATTGTTTGCAGCCATCACCACTGCCCAGAACTCCACTGTAAGCATTTGTAATCATGGAGCACTTCTCATAAATCACTTACACTTTGTAATAGGTGTAATCTTGTTGGAATCTTACACTAACTCGAAAAAGTAGAGACATTTCCCACTTTTATGCATGAGGAATCATAAGCACACATATGTTAAATAAGGCCTATGGTCATACATTGGTAGGACTGGTCTTTAAGCCCAGGTCATGTTATTCTAGAAGTTGTCTGTTTAATCCTACCCCACATTGCCTCTATTATGGGAGTGCAGACATAGGACCTTCATGGAGCTCCTTCTATATTAATGGTTCAGAATAAATCACTCTTCAAGGAACGCATGGAGGGAGGGCCAAACGGGGGCCAGAAAAGGGTTTCCCAGCACAGAGCAACACTGCTAGCCCAAGAGGTCCTTTGCAGAAATCAGAAAAAGGTAAATCTTCCTCCAGGAAGTTTTCAATTAAAAAGCTTTCTGAGAGAAAATTTTCCATAAAAAAACACAAAAATTTATCATTGTGATGTGGGTGACACATCCTGGAGTTGTGCAGTATATATAACTGTCATAACTGTATGTGGCAACTCTGTCCCCTAATACCCTGTTATGGGCTGAATCATGTCCCTGTAAAATTCATACTTTGAAATCCCAACTCCCAATTCTTCAGAGTATAATGGTATTTAGAAAGGTTTCTAGGGGCGCCTGGGTGGCTTAGTTGGTTGAGCGTCCAACTTCGGCTCAGGTCATGATCTCGTGGTTCGTGAGTTTGAGCCCCGTGTCGGGCTCTGTGCTGACAGCTCAGAGCCTGGAGCCTGTTTCCGATTCTGTGTCTCCTTCTCTCTCTGCCCCTCCCCTGTTCATGCTCTGTCTCTCTCTATCTCAAAAATAAATAAACGTTAAAAAAAATTAAAAAAAAAAAAAAGAAGGAAGGTTTCTAAAGAAGTGATTGAGTTAAAATGAAGGTGTTTGGGTGGGGCCCTAATCCACCCTGAGTGTCCTCACAAAAAGAGACAGTGACATGAGGGGTGGCAGACACAGGAGGAAAACCATGTGAAGAGGCAGCAAAAAATCAGCCATTTCTGCAAGCTAATGAGAGAGGCCTCAGAGGAAACCAATCCTGCCAGCACCTTGATCTTGGACATCCAGCATTCTGGAATTATGAGAAGAAAAATTCTGTTGTTTAAGGTGCCCCGTCTGTGGCATTTTGCTATGACAGCTCTGGCAAACTAATGTGCACCTCTGACATTTTCAACTTACAAAGTTAAAGCATTCATACAGATAGCCTATGATGGGCATTCAGGATGATGGGCAACACACACACAGGGCAAGAGTGAGAGGTAGGGAAGGAGGGGAGGGAAGGAGAGAGGTACGAGAGAAACCTCCTTACATGGTCTAAAACTCTCAGCATCTTAACAGCTTGATGCTTCTATTTCCACACCCTGTACTCTTCACCTGGTACTGTACCACCTCTCCTTTGTAGCATTAATTACATTATTATGACATAATTTCATGAAATCATATGAATAATCTTTTCCCACTGTGTTCTGTGCTCTGTGAGAAGAGATCTTCCTTCTGCCCTCACTATCTACATTATGAATGTCTCATAGTAAGTAACCGATAAGTATTTGTTGGGTGAATGAATGGAGGAAGGAAGGAGGGAGTGTATGCCTGATCTTGTGAATGTTTTCAGTCAGATTATTACCTGATTAACAGTGATACATACATCCAAGAAAAATGAAAGTATAATAATTATGCAGAATAACAATATATTTTTCCAGTTAAAATGACTAAAGTGTACCCAGAAGTAAAACATGGGTTCATTAGAGTACTTTGCTTAAAGGATTTATTTTTATTTGATGACATACAAACCTGAAGTCTGGACCATTTTCTGTCATTAGAAGTCCCATGCCTTTTCTTAACGTGCCAGGTTCAATACGCCAGCCAAATTCTAGCAATTATGCGTTTCCTTCATAGAATTCCCGAAGAGCATGGATTCGGAAGATAATTTTTTTCTTTCCCCTGTTGGCTGTTATGGCCATTTATTAAAATCACCAGTGTGTAATGCAGCTAGTGGAAAATACCAGCTTGGGCCACAGCCATAGTTATGTTCTTTGGATCAACAAACCACCACAAGTTAGTGAGACAATTATTTGATATAGGAGAGTTTGAACTCAAGGGTAGATTGGCTTGATAGTTAAAATGATTAAGAATAAAAAAGAGGGGAAACTTGAAATTACTATACAACCTCTTTAACTGGTATTTTCAAACTCCTATTTATTCATGTTCCAGTACTAAGAATTTTACATGTATTATATCACTTATTTCAATTTTTACCCAACCCAGTAAAGTTGGTACAATTATTGGCCCACTTTTTTAGATGAAGTAACTAACTCTGGCTGAGTGAGCTTAAGCAATTTGGTCAAGGTGACCCAGCTATCACTACAATCCAGACTTTTCTTTCTTTGTGTACTGGTTACAAAAATACTGTGTTTATTATAATGTATAAAATAAAGTGTTAAGAACAAAATAAAAAAAACAATAACCGCAAAGCCAGAAACAACCACGACTGACATTTTGGTGAGTGTCTTTCTAGTGTTTATTTTCCATGATTGGATGGGTCTTGTAAAATGGTATAATATTTTATATAGTATTTTGTAATTGGCTTCTAATTTTTATATATTATTTTATAGAGCAGATTTATACAGCAACACTTTTAGTGATTATATACTATTCTGATTTATTAATAGTTATAGTATATTTAATCATTTTTTTACTTTTTACCATTTATAGTTATTTTGATATTAAAAATCGTAATTAAAGCTTATACACAAAATTTTTACATGCATGATTATTTATTTTGGCTATATTTCTAGAACTAGAATTAATGCTTTAAAGGTAAAATTCATTTTTTATATTAGTTGTAAAAAATTTCTGTAATAGGATATAAATTGTCAGAATTTATAATTAGATATAATTTATATTGTCTAAGTTCTCTCTCTTTTTTTTTTTTTTTTTTGTTTATTTTGAGAGGCAGAGAGCACAAGCAGGGGAGTGGCAAAGAGATGGAGGGAAAGAGAATCCCAAGCAGGCTGTGCACTGTCAGCACAGAGCCCAATGTGGAGCTGGACTTGGGGTTCAATTTGTAGCACAAACTCACGACTATGAGATCATGACCTGAGCTAAGATGAAGAGTGGGAGACTTAACCAACTTAGCCACCCAGGCGCCCCTCTCTTAAGTTCTATGGAAAAGATAGTTTTTTCTGAATTCATGGACGGCCGTGTCGGCGGCGGCTGCTTCTTCTTCTTCTTCTTCTTCTTCTTCTTCTTCTTCTTCTTTTCTTTTACTTTATTTTGAGAGAGAGAGAGAGAGAGAGAGAGCGACGGGGAGGTGCAGAGAGATAGGGAGGGAAAGAATCCTAAGCAGTTTCCACACTGTCAGTGCAGAGCTGGATGCGGAGCTTGATCTCAGGAAGTAACCTTGAGATCATGACCTGAGCTGAAATCAAGAGTCAGATGTTTAACTGACTGAGCCACCCAGGTGCTCCTGAATTCCTGGGCTTCTTAAGGAAAAATTCCAATTTTCTCTTTGTTTACTTACTCACCTTGCATGGACAGTGTCTTCCCTAAGATCTAGGGAGTTCCCTAAGAACTTGAACTAGGCTAAAGAGCTCTGATTCTGTGGTGGGGATCCAAGGTGCAAGTAAACTTGGTACACATGGGAAATGGTTGCAAAAAAGCAAGATGAGGCTAGACTGAAGATAGACAAAGTAAAGGTTCTGTTCTATTGTAAACAGAAGGATAATAATTTTGGTTTTTTCCTTTCTATTATCTATTCTATAGTCTTAAAGTCACTTTTTTTTTGAATTTTTGGGAAATGAAATTTCTTTGCCAACCAAAACCCTTTCTGTAAGGAAAGAGGTTATTATTTTTGTACACTTTTTGATAGTGCATTATAGTAAATATTTGTGAACAGTTTTTTGCTTGGAATGAAAATTATCTTCGGTAGAAACTATCAACTGAAATATTACCCTGCTTGATTTATTTGACCTAATTATTGGTCCTTAAAACAATATTAACCCCAGATGATATCTGTGTTTATTACTACTATTGCACATCAATTGTTTTGTTAATTTGGGGTGTGCAGTTTTACAAAGCTTTTTTTTTTTTAGAATGATAGTTTAGTGTGGGATCTATCTCAATATCTCAGACTATAAATTGCACAGACAGCACCTTTTCCATGGAAACAAATGGAGTTTTAGTTTAAAAAGCATTTAAAATATACATCCTTGCTTCTCAGATCAGATCTTTTGAATCAGAATATCTGAATAAGCATCACAGGTAGTTCCATGGCACTCTAAAGCTTGAAAAGCACTATTTGAAAACAGTACATGGGGCAATCATTTTGTTTCTGTATTTGTTCACATACAATAGCTCCTGAACCCTCTGTCTGTGAGGGGCAGTATGCCATTCACTGAGGGATATAAGAAGACAAGCAAGACATGATTCTTCCTTTCAAGGGCAGATAGCCTAGTAGGAAAACTGAGATCCTTGAATAAAAATAATAATGATGGTATGAAGCAATATGTTTTGCTGTAAAATGAAGGCAGCAGGAAAAACTTCTGTTGGGGGATCTGTGGGAAGGTGAAGTGAGACTTAACAGGGGTGGAAGACATCTGAGCTGACACCAAAACAAGTGTGTGTGTGTGTGTGTGTGTGTGTGTGTGTGTGGTTGGAATGTGCTGGGGCTGGGAGACTGTATAACAGGAGAAGGCAATGGCGGTGGGGCGTCAGGGCAGGAGAGTGTGGTAGGGAGCAGAATTATAGCCAGCATGGCTGGTGCCCAGGAAGTCAGGAGAAAGTAAGACTGAAAGGCAGTTCGGGGTGCATTTGGAAGTAGCCTGGAGTATCTGTACAGCAGACAAAGGGGGATCTGGAATACTTTTTTCAAGAAAATAAGTTTAATTCTTTATTTTGAGAGACAGAGAGCTGAGGGGAAGAGAGACAGGGAGAGAGAGAGAGAATCCCAAGCAGGCTCCACACTGTCAGCAGGGAGCCTGTTAAGGGGCTGGAACCAATGAATGAATCATGAGATCATAACTGAGCCGAAATCAAAAGTCAGATGCCTAACTGACTAAACCCCCCAGGAGCCCCCAGAATATTTGTGATAAGAATAGTGACCCA
>NW_026057577.1:68721253-68876253 GCF_023721935.1 Panthera uncia
AACCCCCCAGGAGCCCCCAGAATATTTGTGATAAGAATAGTGACCCAATCAAGGCAGAGCTCAAATTCAAAGGTGAAGCCACCTGCTGGATAGAATGTTTGGAAGAGTCAGGGAGTCAGGTGTGAGGTCAAAACTAAATTAGAGTTGAAGCAATGGGAAAAGAAAGCAGCAGAAAGTTGCAAAAAAGTGCCGAAGAGAAAAACAGACCCAAGTTAGTGTTTAATTAGATATGGTGGGGGTGGGTGAGGAATGAGGCAGGATGACTCATGTTTGGAGCCTGAGAGAACAAGTGTACCCTTAACAAACAAGGAAGTCAGCAGAAACTGGTTCTCGGGGAAATTTAATTTTAGAAATTTTAAGTATGAGGTGCTTTCAGGGTATCCAAATTTAATCCCTTTGTTGGATTCTTTGTTGCAGGGGATAACAGGCAAGTCTGTTCCATTACCAGAGAGTCCTACTATTACCCAGTTGCTTACTTCACTTTTTCCAGTGGGTTCTCTACCCTCTCCCCCAGGCTTCTCTAACTTCTTCCAGCCTGAGCATTGTCAGGTCTTTTCTATACGTTGTTAGATTCAAAAGACTGAAGAATCTGTAAGACAAGTAAACAGTTTTTCCTTACTAATTTTGATTACTTCTCCTACTAAAATGACAGTGGGTCACGACGGCAGCCCATAACAATTCTTTTCACTAGGTTGTACCAAAGATGCCTTCCATGCTAGCAGTAAAGCCATGGAGGAAGGACAGAGTGAACTGGGGAGAAAGAATATCCCATCTTATCACCCAATACACCTCTACAGTTACATAAGTGGTCAGGGTTAGAAAGGGATTGATAGTTTGGAAATTATTTGCATGGAATTGAGCGGGAAAGCAGTGAAGTAGTTGATTTTCTGAGTGTATGCTTTAGCAAGTTTTGTTTTACAATGCGTATTTTGTTGGTGGCTGACTGCGTCTTCTGAAATGGATCATACTGTACTAGGGCACAGTGAGTCATTCCACATTGTTTTCCTCAGTTCTACTCTGCATTTGTCCCTCATCAACTTCCTCTTATCTCTACAGTGTTTCTGTCTAAGCATTTCTCCTGTCTCTGCTAAGGTCAGAGGACAGGAAAATAGACTAAAATCACCATTGCATCAACAAGGGGTTTCTGGAGTACCTTGTTTGCGCTCACAATCATTCTAGGTGTTTCAGTCATATCATATGAGTGACTGAAAATAGGTAAAAAAAAAAAGGTTGACTTTTATATGACAATTATTAGAAGTTTGAATGAGTTATCGAGAGAGGTCATATATTCTAAATGTGGCAGAAATGGTTAAGTTGCATGCTCCCTGTTAGTAATGGAACACAAGCTCTTTGAGATTCTTGAGATAATATGGATATATTTTCTTTTTTTTATTTTTAATTTTTTTTAATGTTTATTTATTTTTGAGACAGAGAGAGACAGAGCATGAACAGGGCAGGGGCAGAGAGAGAGGGAGACACAGAATCTGAAACAGGCTCCAGGCTCTGAGCGGTCAGCACAGAGACCGACGCGGGGCTCGAACTCATGGACCGTGAGATCATGACCTGAGCTGAAGTCGGGCGCTCAACTGACCAAGCCACCCAGGCGCCCCAATATGGATATATTTTCAGTTAAAGTTTTGCTGACAATGGGTTGATTATTTTTCACTTTTTTTCACACTTGTGTAAGAGAACCCTGTGTCATTATGCTTGTGACTGTTTTTATATATGATTACATTATATGTACCACATCCTCCATATTGGCTTGTATGTTAGCCAATGAAAGAAGAAATTCCATTCTTTCACTTCAAGCTTTTTTCAGTCATTGTAGTAATAAATTATATATTATAATCAGTTCTGAATCATATTCTTTAAATGAAAATGATAATTTTCTTTCTGTATACAGTAGATGTTATGGAAATGACAAAACTTTTTTATTTGCATTAAGAAAAAGGGAATAGTATCCTAATTCAGCAGGAGGTATTTTTGTTTTGCATAACTAAGACATTTCCAATTTAAAGAATAGTGGTAGGTTAAGGTTCAGGGAGGTTAGAAAAAGACTGATGTAATGTATCTTCTCTTTTTCTGCAGATTTCCATGAGTTAGACCAAAAGCAGACTTCTACAGGATCTTTGGGTTCAGGGGAAGCTAATTTGAGGCAAATCTGCTTTACAGTGTCCCAGTCCCTTTGGCTGGGGCCTGAGCCCTTGAGCGCAGAGTTCTTGCCTGCCTTCCCCTAACACTGTCCCCTGTGAAAGCCCTAACCTTGGCCCCTGCTGTTTTCCTTGGTGGCTCTGATGGAAGGAGCAGAAGCACCTTGTATGTGCTGGGCATGGAGGATATATTTTGGGGCAGTGTTTTTTCTCTTTATCATCTCTGTTCTGACTACTCTTTGGGCGCAGCTTTACTCTGATTATAGAAAAGCTAAACAAGGTGAAACTTTAGTCCAGGAACTCTTTCAATTCCATTAGTTTTTGAGAGGAAAGAGTTTGTCAAATAATCTCCCTGCTTATTTGTTTTCATCCTGCTTTGTGGGAAACATCTAGGTAACTGATTGATCATTTAATTACTACTGTCAGGATAGTTGGCAAGTAAAATCTCTAAGCTTATTTTCCTATCTAAAGTGGGCATATGGGCCACCTGGGTGGCTCATCCAGTTAAGTGTCTGACTCTTGATTTTGGCTCAGGTCGTGATCTTACCGTCATAAGATCGGGCACTGCACTGGGTGTGGAGCCTGCTTAAGATTCTCTCTCTTCTCTCTCTGCCCCTCTACCTGCTCATGCTCTCCCTCTCATAAAAAAAAAAAATTAAAAAAAAAGTGGACATAACCAATGTCAATTTTAGGTTTATTCTGAGGATTAAATAAGATCATTCATAATACCTAGAACATATATTTGATAAAACAATCATTTAAGTTCAATTTATCACCAGTATTGTGATGGGCTAAATTTCATTGTTCTGAATTTCAGGGTTTTGAGAATGGCGTGAATAATTTTATATTAACTTATATAATAGCAACCACTTACTTAGTGCTTACTACACGTGAGCCTCTGTGTTAAACCCTTAATATTAACCTGTTTGATTCTGACTACAGCATCAGGAAGTGAATTCCATGATCTCCATTTTATGAAGCTTGGGTAGAAATAAATTATCTAATGGCAGCTTGTTAAAGTCCTGTACACCTGATCATACTATACTGTCTCCTCGTACCCTTTTCTAAATACTCGGTGTCTTATTTTGAAAGCACAATACACAAACTTGAACAGTTGTTCTGTATTGATTGTGAGGTTGACCTCAAGGTGGGAAGTGTTGCAATTGGATGGAAAAAGATTATGGACTTGGAACACTATGATAGGGTATACCATGGATTGGGTCGCTGGGAACAACTTTATTCCTTTCTAGATAATTGGCCGTATTTCATATTTCCTGGGTTGTATCCCAGCTCTGCTACTTAGTAACTTTGTAATCTTGGGAAGCCACAGCTTTCTGAGCCTCAGTTTCCTCATCTATCAAATGGGGATAAAATTACCTTCCTCAGGGAATTGTTATGAGAATTACATGGGTTAATACATGTAGGTTCATTAAAATAGTGGCTGACACTTGGTAAACACTATCAGCTATTATTAGTATTTCTGTACCCTTCACCTAAAATTTTTTTTTTAACGTTTATTTATTTTTGAAGGAGAGAGAAACAGAGTGTGAGTGGGGGAGGGACAGAGAGAGAAGGAGACACAGAATCGGAAGCAGGCTCCAGGCTCTGAGCTGTCAGCACAGAGCCAGACGCGGGGCTCGAACCCACGAACTGTGAGATCATGACCTGAGCCGAAGTCGGACGCTCAACCGACTGAGTCGCCCAGGCGCCCCACCCTTCACTTTATATCTGTCTTCTGGGTGTCTGTATTTGTGCATCATTGCACTCTTGCTAAGAAAGGCATAGATTTACTTACAGACGTTGTGATGACTGTCCGCAGGATCATATTCTGCTTTTGTAATTTCTGATGTATTTTAGTAGAGGGAAAAGTTGACTGTTACCCTTGAATTTCATCCATCTTCCAAAACAATTACTGCTTAAGAATTAATAGGATTAATCATCTTCTAAGTGTTTAACTCTGACTTCAAATTTATGAAATTGAAACCTGTTAAAAAAATCAGTATTAACAAAAGCCAAATATATTGAGTGATCCTATTGGCCTTATCTTAAATTTTAATTTCAGATTAGAAGTAAAAGCGAATTTAAAGTATGTTGCCAGATAGAGTCTTCTCTATTTTTATGCACACATTGGATATGAGGTGCATGGTTAGGTATCTTACTTAGCCTTTTAGCCCAGCTTGAGGAAGAGTTAATAAAGTAAAGTTATGTAAAGTGCATTGAACTCCTCAAGAGAGAAGTGTTATATTAATACCTGCCTCACAGTGATGTTCTCAGACTTAATGATAGAAAGTTTGTAAATTGCCTTGGTACTCCCAGTAACATCCTGATGAAGCATCATTTCGTTTTATTGCAAAGAGCTCTAAGTTACACAGAATGCAAGTTAAGGGGGAATAATATCCCAGTCCTTATTTTATAATCAGAAGTACATAAAATAAAGAGAAAACATTTTGTTCCAGTTGTGAGTGGTAGAGTTGATCATTTTTATATTTTCTTTCCATATTACTTTTGGGAGAGGGGCAGAATTTATAACACACAGTTTAATCGAGCACTCATCATTAAAATATGTAATGGAAGAAACAATGATCATGATACAGAGACCTTTAAGGACACTATTATTCAAACATTTAAAAATTAAATTCCAGTTTTGAAAGAATCAAACTCCATTTTATATGATTCTATTAAGTTTGGCATTTTTGAGACATGTCTTAAATCGATACCTGTAATACTTACAAACATCAGTAGAGAGAATAGTATTGTAAACACATATTCTTGCTGTAGGGTACATTTTAAATGTCTAAACACTAATCAATATAGAGAAATTAAGTATTGACTAAAATAGCTTTATAATAAGTAATTATTGGTTTGCTCTTTTAGAAATTAGACATTTTCACTTTGGGAATAAAGAGTAAATTTACTGTCATGAAATTAAAGTGTTTTTGACCTTTTTGTACAACTTTCCTCTCTCTATGAAATGATTAGGTTTAAATATGATTGCACAGCTGTATTATGTTGCAAGCATCAATTTTTAATTATTATAAGGTCAATGTTAGAACAAATGTGATTAGTACAGTACCTCTGTGCACTTATTTACTTTCCACTAAAAAACTACCCTGTGTTTACTAAAACCAACCTGTACCTCTCTGCTGATATGACTAATTATATTTATGCCAAATCCTTTATTTCCCCCCCCCCCCCCAGTGTTCATCCTATGTATGTGATTTTGTTTATTCTTTTGATTTTAAAAAATATAAATTGCCTGACTTATCTCTTCCCTTCAAATAGCGGGACATTTATTTTCCTATGTGTGTGTAGGTGTCTCTGTGTGTATAACCACAGATATTAGTAACTGCACAATTCTCCTGCCTTTGTATAACATGGTGTCTTAGTTAGCTTGGGCTGCTGTAACAAGATATCATAGACTGGGTGGCTGAAACAACAAGCATTATTTCTCACAGGTCTGGGGCTGAGAAGTCCAAGGTCAAGGTACCAGCAGATTCGGTGTCTGATTAGAGACCCCTTTCTGGTTTGCACATGGCTGTCTTCTGGTTATGTCCTTACCCGGCTTCTCCTTAGTGTGTGCACATGGAAAGACACAGAGAGAGAGCTCTTCCTCTTCTATGAGCATTAATTCTATTATGAGGACACTACCTTCATGACCTCATCTAAACTTAATTACCTCCCAAAGGCCTCGGCCCCACCCCCAAATATCAGCCCATCTAAAGCCCATTTAAAGAGAAAAGGAGTTTCCTTTTGAGACATGAGTTTCCATGTTTACATGTGTGTAGAGATTTGTCTTATTTCTCTTACTGCTCCAAGTGACTTTGGATTTAGCTCTTTAAATGAAAAGATATGGTATATAAGAATAACAGAATAGTAAATGAGCTACATGCTAGTCATGAAAATTCTTCAGATGTTCAACATGAATAGTAATTCAGGTTTTAATGAAAAAGTAGTTTTCTAATTCTTTCTTTCCTTTGTATTTATTTTTAAAGTTTATTTATTTTGAGAGAGGCAGAGACAGCATGAGTGGTGGAGGTGCAGGAAGACAGGGAAAGAGAGAGAATTCCAAGCTGCCAGTGCAAAGCCCAATGCGGGGCTCAAACCCATGAAGCCGTGAGATCATGACATGAGCCTAAACCAAGAGTCGGACACTTAACCGTTTTCTGATTCTAGTTTTCTGATTCTTTTTTTAAAATTTTTTTTAATGTTTATTTATTATTGAGAGACAGAGAGACACAGCGTGTGAGCAGGGGAGGCATAGAGAGAGGGGGAGACATAGAATCTGAAGTAGGCTCCAGGCTCTGAGCTGTCAGCACAGAGCCTGACGCGGGGCTCGAACTCACAAACTGCGAGATCATGACCTGAGCCGAAGTCGGTAGCTTAACCAACTGAGCCACCCAGGCACCCCTCTAGTTTTCTGATTCTTAACTGTTTCCTTATATTTTATTTCTGTTAATAGGTTATATTTTTAAAATAATATTTAAAAAGTAAACCCCCCCCCCCCCCCCACATTTGTTGTATTTATGAAATGAGACAGTCAGTGTAAGATTTCCTACAAACTAGAACATGCAGGCCAGATGTTCCATCTTCATGGCTTGGTGAATGAGTGGTCGGATGCTGGTTGGGCTCCTCTGGGGGTCTTAAGATGCAGTGGTGAAGAACAGATCATTACTTGGCTATGACAAGTGGCAATGGGGCTGGTAGGGAAATGACTCATTATTAGTATTGATCAGGGTGGGCTGTAAAGAAGATAGGTCTTGCCTTTGATTCCTTCATACTTCTTCGGTCACTGAGTAGGGGCAGAAGGAACATTTATAGGAATTATAAGAACTTTACTTCTGTGTTGGATGATGCAGCTTCTTTGGCATTTCCTTCTCACCTGCTGTATTATTGTTGAGTTACATATTCTGAAAATAGTTGCCTTTAAAAAGAAATATGTAGGGTACTCTTGTTGAAAAATTTTAAGGCCTAATAATTAGGATCAAATGATGGAGGTCCAGGCGTTGCAACAAAGAGTTAGGAGGTATTTGGGGTTGGATGGTTCTTTTCCAAGCTTAAATTATGTTCCTCAGGAGTAAGCTTATTCTAAGTAGTTTTGTGAGCCACTTATTCTCTTACTCCAGCTCTGTTACTGCCTCCACCCTTGCTATCTACGTACCAAAATATTGTGAATAATGCACTATAAACATTGCCTAAGAAATTCTTTTTCTTTTATTTATTTTTATTTTTTTATTAAAAAAATTTTTTTTTAACATTTATTTATTTTTGAGACAGAGAGAGACAGAGCATGAACGGGGGAGGGACAGAGAGAGAGGGAGACACAGAATCGGAAGCAGGCTCCAGGCTCTGAGCCATCAGCCCAGAGCCCGACGCGGGGCTCGAACTCACGGACCGCGAGATGGTGACCTGAGCCGAAGTCAGACGCTCAACCGACTGAGCCACCCAGGCGCCCCTTCTTTTTCTTTTAAATAGGACGTCATGAAAGCAAGCAAAAAATCTGTTATTATACAAGTCACATATAAGATCTGTATAACAGATCATGAATGTATGATTTGAGAGGACGTAAAAGCCACAGAAATATTGTTTATCAAGGTTAAAATCATGCTTTATTCCTCTCAGCCATGGAACTTGGGCAAAAATTTTTTAAACCAGGTTTTGTCACTGTTTTCAGACCACACATGGGTTGCAGCAATTCCATGGTGCCTTCTCAGTTACCTTCTTTGAGCCTAACTCTTTCCTCAAGACATAAAACATTTTAAAAAGATGAGAGGACCAACTATGGTATTTCATTTTCAGTCTCTGACTGCCTTTACATTTGCTTTTCCTTTCAAGACTGTACTAGTTATCATCCTGACTTTGGACATATAATTGTATGGATTACACATTTAGAGCAGATTCTACTGTGTTTATTTTGGTGGTCACAGGAGTCTAGTGCGGGGAGTGTAAATATGGCTCACAAGATGAAGGAGCAACAGTACCATACTGCTGTATGTTTCTAAGTAAAATAAAATCCATGTATTAATTATCCACCTTGCTTTGGCTAGGTATTTAATATTAGCCATAATTTGTCACTCTCTTCTTTTTTACTATGGTACAGGATGCTCAGGTGGCCTACACAATGTGAAAAAAGGAAGAAAGGGCTTTTGGTTATCAGTTTACCTTTTTTTGCCATTGTGATAGTTGCTTAGGGTGCAAACTATGGCCAATTTGGAGATGCAGAGCCACGTCACTCTAAGTAAGGCTGGGACAGAGAATTTTTCTAAAACTTTGGTTTTTATTTCTTATTTTGTTTTTATTTTGAGAGAGAGAGAGAGAGAGAGAGTGAGTGAGTCAGAGAGAGAAAGAGAGAGAATCTCAAGCAGGCTCCACGCTAAGCATGGAGCTTGACGTGGGGCTTGATTCCATGATCCTGGGATCATGACCTGAGCTGAAATCTAGAGGTCGATGCTCAACTGAATGAGCCACCCAGGAGCCCCTCCAAAGCTTTGTTTTTTAAAAGACTATTGAAAATGAAATTTTTGAACAGCCTGGAGCCATTTACTTAGCCTGGTCATATCAGCCCCTCTCTGCCGTGGTGAAACACTTTTGTAAACACACATGAATAGCCAGTTATCCTATGAAAAGATGATCCATCACATTAAGAAAATGAAAATATTAAAATGAGAATATATTTTATACTGCTGGATAATAAAAATGAAACATTAGGACTATAACAAGTGATGGCAAAGAGAGGGAGAAATGAAACACATAATCTGTTATTGGGAGTATAAGCAGGTGCAACAACAAACAACAGTCATAATATTTAACAAATGTCAGGCATTATTACCCTTTAGTTACTGAATTGAAGGATGGTCTTTGATGCCTAGGAGGCCCAGGTAGGGTAACCAGCTTGTCCCGGTTTGCTGGGAACTTTTCTGGTTTAAAACTGAACATCCTTGAGGCACCTAGGTGGCTCAGTCGGTTAACCGTCCGTCTTTGGCCTAGGTCATGATCTCACAGCTAATGAGTTCAAGCCCTGCGTCGGGTTCTGTGCTGACAGCTCAGAGCCTGGAGCCTGCTTCAGATTCTGTGTCTCCCTCTCTCTCTGCCCCTCCCCTGCTCACTCTGTATCTCTCTCTCTTAAGAATAAATAAACATAAAATCAAACACACACACACACACACACACACACACACACACACACACCCCTGAACATCCTTTGTCTCAGAAACTCTCTCAGCTCCAGGCAAACCAAGATAGTTTAGTCATCCTATGGTCATGGAAATTATAGGGGGCCCTCAGGGGAGCAAGTATTTCTTAAGGGTGGAAATTATTTCAATATTCTAAAAGCTGGCGAATCCACATTGGTGTGTACTAGCTGAACAATAGCTCTGCATACACCTACTTTGGAAGATAATTTGGTGTTATCTTATGAAGTTCAGTAAACACTTACCTATAATGCCCAAATTCATCTCTATGGCATATAGATTAGAGAAACTCTTGAACATGTGTATGGGAGATGTGTACAAGCATTTCATAGCCATGTTGTCTGTAATAACAAAAAATTGGGAAAAACGTGAACATCCTGCAACAGAACACTCGATGACTATGCTGTGTTTTTCATACAATGGAATACTATGAAGAAATACAAATGAAGGGACCATGGCTAAAAGCAGCAGTCTGAGTTCATTCAAATATATTGAGGCAAAGAAACAAGTTGAAAATACATAGGGTATGATTCATTTATATAAAGTTAAAAATAGGCAAAATAAAATATTTTTAAAGGGATATAAACATTCAAAATTATAAAGAAAAGCAAGTGGATGAAAATCACACAAAAATTCATGGCAGTGATTCCCTGTGGAATAAGGAAGGGGCTCACAAGGGGCCTTGAAGAGATTGAAAAGTTCCAAGTCTTCAGCCAATTCTTCAGTGATACGTGGTTGCTCTTTTTATTCTTTGTACCTAACATGTATAAGAAACACACACACACACACACACACACACACACAATATTTAATAAAAAATTTGAAAATTCCAAAAAGTTAAATTTTGGGGGTCTCTAAAAATTACATTTTAATGCTTCATGTCCTTTCAAGGTATTTATTTTGAGGTATTTATCAAGGTATTTATCTAGAGGTCGATGCTCAACTGAATGAGCCACCCAGGAGCCCCTTTTTTATCACATAACAAGTATTTATTGCTACCTTACCGTGTATTATGTAATGTTGAAAAAAAAAAAACAACCCCAAATCCCTGCCTTCAAAGGGCATAAATTTTGGTGGGGGAGAAGAACAATAAGCCTCTACATAAATAAATATATAAATACATAGGTACAACATGTATGTTATAAAATTTCAGGTTGACGTTAGAACTGGAAAGTAATAAAGGACAAAAAAGAGAGAAGGTCAGGAGGGACTAATTTTGAGTGATCAGGAAGGCCTTTCAGAAGCTCATGACCTGTGAATAGAGTCCTGGATAAAGTGAGGAACCAGCCACATGAATATTTGGGGGGAGAAGGTTCTAGGCAGAGTGAAGAGCCACTATCTTAGCTCCCAAAGTCCATCCCAAAACCTTCCGCCTCATCCAAGGCACTATGTGCAAAAAAGGAGAGGTCTCTACCCCTCATACATCCCCAATACCTTTTATTTTTCCAGGCTCAGAGAAAATATCCTCATACTCTCAGAGAGAGCTGTCATCCCTAGGCTCCTCACCAGAGTCTATGGCCTCTGTAAGCAGAAGCATTTCTTTGAAAAAAATTTTTTTTAATGTATGTTCAATTTATAGAGAATGAGAGAGAGACAGAGTACAAGCCGGGGAGGAACAGAGAGAGAAGGAGACACAGAATCCAAAGCAGGCTCCAGGCTCTGAGCTGTCAGCACAGAGAACCGGACGTGGAGCTCAAACTCATGAGCCATGAGATCATGACCTGAGCTGAAGTCAGAAGCTTAAGTGACTGAGCCACCCAGGCTCCCCTATGGGGAAGGATTTCTGAATGGAGCCCATTAACTTTCCCCTTTGGCAAGAGAATCTCCAGACCTCCAGCACTCTAATGTCCATTTGCTGTCTGGTAGGTGGAAGAGAAAAACAGCTCTCATTCTTTTTGGGTCTTCAAAGAAGCCAAAAGAAATCACAGATGGTTATTGTAATAGATTATTTTGCTACATTTTACATGATAAAATGTTTTAAAGTCTCATTGACTATAGTGCATACTAAAACCTCAGAACCAGCCTTCAAAAAGGCAAGGAGTAGAAGGTTTTCTATAATTAGTGTACCAAAGTATCCTTATATTAGAAGGTTTTTCATGGTCAACTTATGTGATTATCTTTAGCTATGGGTGATAGAGAGTCCTGGCATAGTGAACAGATGCATAACATTGTCAAGCCACTCAGCTTCTCTGAGTGTTGGTCTCTCATCTGCCCCTACCTGAAATGTTTATTGTGTGCATTAAATAAATTAGTGAGTCTGAAGTTGCTTGGTGGCTGATATGACCTCTGCAGTAAGGGTAAGAATAATCAATTGGAATTGAAGACAACTTTTTTTTTTAAATGATCTGTGATTTTGTTTTTAATTATCCTAAGCCTTTTCACATAATTTACAAATTTGTGCTGATAATATATCTTTTGTATTTTAATCCTTCTGATGAGTTGGCAAAAGCATTATTATCAATCATACATACATGGTCGTTCTACCATTGGGTTTTTGAATAGGTGTTTAGAAGACAATCCTAAATTATAACTTGGTCTGATTAAGTAAAGCATTTGGAAGCCAAGTTTGCTGCTGTATCTTGTCACACTGAATCTTAAAAACCTCTGACCTTATAGATCACCTATAAAAATGTGAGAAATGTTAAATATTCTGTATTTAATATTGTACATAAACCATACTAAAATGCCTTTAGTTAAGCAAAAGGCAACTCTTTAGATGTAGGGAATTTTAATTAAACTGGTATAGTTAATACCAAAAAGATAAAGTGGACATTGGCAGCTTATCATCAGCCCTTGCCTTTAAGAGGCTAACAAACGCAACTTGAAACACAACGGAGTCTTGCTGTTCTCTGAGACAGTGAAGGGATTTCCTCAGTATTTAAATATATTAATATAACCACTTATATAAATCTAAATATAAAACTAATCTCCTATAGGTTTAGAGATGACATTTACCGTCTGTGTGAAAAGCTGAACGTTGCTCATCAATTCCAGTCATATCTTCAGAAGGGGAAAACAGTGACAGCACCTGCTGAACCAGAATTACTATCAGAGTTCAAAAAGCTGATCATATGTTTTAACTATAAGCCAATATTACTTAAATCACTGTCCAAAAAAAGTATTCTCTCAGCCATTCATGGTCTGAATTCTGGTGTATGAGATCAATTTAAATACAGGACACATGAAAGAAGTCATCAGACATTTTTTTGTTGCTGTTGTTTTATAATAAATAAGGCAGAGGCCAACTGTTGCTCCTTAGTAGCTTTTTTTTTTTTTTTTTGAGATAAGCCATCAAGTCTGCTCTTTCCCTTGCCTTCTTAATGCCAGCAAAGATCATTTTTATTCCAGGGATGTACTTTCTGGGATTATCCAAATACTCCATCGGTGTCTCCTCTCTCCAGGTGATGCCTTTGTTCTTGTTGGCACCTGTGTACGAAAATCCAGGGGCCTGACCTGTCTTTTGCCCAAATAAACCATGGAGGTTTGGCCCAGACTGTGCTTCTCTCCCTTTTCTGTGGTATGGCACTGGGCACACTTCTGAACAAAAATCATCTTGCCTTCTCAACATCGCCCATTTTAAAATTGCTCTTTTGACGTGTGCAAAATGAAGGTGACGGCTTGTAAGCCGGACGTCCCACTGTCTACTCAAGACAAATTTAATTTCAAATTCTGGTTCTGCCACTTACTAGATGTGGTTAAGTTTCTTTTCTGAGTCTTGAATTCCTCACCTGTAAGCTGAACATTCATTCAAAAAACATTTTTGTAGCTTACGTACATAACCAGATAATGTGTTAAGTGTTAGAAAATAACAATAATTATGATAATAATACTCACTGTGAACTCAAGTTTGTCTCGAGGAATAAATTACTTACCTATAGGATCTGTTGCATTGTTTGATGCATAGTAAGTGGAAGTAACTATTAATATATGAGTAATGTTTGTATCTTTGGTTCAGATACTTTCCTTGAACTCTAGATTTGTATATTGAACTGGCTACTTGCTCTCTTGGCTTGTATAATATAGATATTTCAAATTTAACACATCAAAATAACCCTATTTTTTCCCTTGTTTTCCTGCCATCGTCCTTATCTTCATAAATAGCAAAATCATCCCTTAATTTGTTTACTCATCCTTGACCTCCTGTTTTCTCTCACATGCTACATCCAGTTTTGCCACCAGATTCACCACCATTTTGTAAATAATGAAAGGAAGGCTTATAGAGTTTAAGAATTGTGTACATGATCCCACAGCTTGTAAAATAAGTAAGGGCATCAGAATTCGAATTCAAGTCTTCTCATTTCCAGTCCATTGCTATTTCATTTTACTATTATGTATTTTTTAAAAGTTTATTTATTTATTTTGAGAGAGAGAGAGAGAGAGAGAGAGAGAGCGAGCAGGGGAGAGACAGAGAGAGAGAGAGAGAGAGGGAGAGAGAAAATCACAAACAGACTCTGAGTTATCAGCATGGAGCCCAATGTGGGGCTCAAACTCATGAACCACCAGATCATGACCTGAGGTGAAACTGAAAGTCGGATGCTTAACCAAGTTAGCCACCCAAGCACCCCTAATATATTTTTTGTTATACTATTTTATGGTAATAGGGCATGAGTAAAGATTCTTCTTTATCATCTTGGTTAATTCAATAAACTAGTACATATTGATTTAATGCTCATAATTATCACCTCTCGCAAATACCAGAGGATATAAATGTAGCCAGAAAATTATGAAGTACTATTCAAAGAAAACTGTTTGTTTCTGAAAATCCAGTTTCAATAGGAGGACAAAAGGAGGTTTATATTCTCACATAAATAGAGCTCTAATGGAGAGCAAGTTTTCAATGAGCCTGCAGTAGGAAGCTACTATCATACAAAACTGATGGCATCTTTCAGAATCTGTTAAAAGCAACAACATAAGCAATAGAGGGAATTGGAAGTCTCTTCAGATATCCATTCTGTCTAGTCATGAGGAAATCTCTGGGACATTAGGAATGGTAACGGTTTTGTTTTCAAGCAAAATAAACACTCTTCTCTGTTGCCAAACATTAGTCAGAAACCTAACAGGGAAAGAGTGAGGTGGAGAGAGAAAAGCCAGAAAGAACTTATCTTTGTTGATGTAAAGAATGCTGAGTATAACTGCAGTATTAATTGCAGTAAAAAGGCACTAATTAAACTTGCATTTGGTGTTGAAAGCAGCAACTTTCTCTATGATTTCTTAAACTCGTATTTAAATGAAAATATGGTCACCCAAGAAAATGGTTTGATTAAAACTCTTCACTTTCGACATGGGTAATTACCACAATATATTTTTATTGCAGTCTCTTTGAATATTAGTTATCTATTTAATTTTATGATGCCTGTCACTGACATACCTAACTGCCAGAAGTTGATATGGTGATACACTTATCATTAGTGCTTACTGATGTGTGAATTAAACATTGGTATAAAAGATGCTTCTCACAGTTATGGAAATGTTCATTAAACTGGTAAGTATAAAAATGCTTCTTTTGAGCAATTTTTAATTTAAGCAGTTATAAATATATTACACATAAGGGTATTCTGATTCATGTATTTCGGGATAGAGGGAAAAATGACTTTGGCAGGTTCCCTCTTAGAGTCATCAAATAGGTGTCTGTTTTTCTAATTAAGTATTTTGACACAAACTTTGAATGTAATAAGGTAATATTAAAAGACTGTTCACAGAAATATAACTCATAAAGCCATAGGATGATGAGCTGCCAAAAAAGGATAATTTTTAACCCTTTAAAAATTATGGTATAGAGAATGGGGGAGAGGTGGTAGTGCGGTTGTGTTTCCTGCTGGTGGGAGCACATGTGTCTTCACCGGTGAGGGCTGTGGCTTTGGGGAGAGGGAGAGAATGACACGCACTAGGAGAGGATTTGAAACCATCATAATGAAGTCTGTTTTGAAAGTCACCAGAATGTTTAATCTAGAGAGAGAAAGGTATAGACGGATGTATAGTCGTCTTATTTTTTTTTTTTTTCCCTGAGACAGACACTCTGGTTAGCTGATGTCTTTGCTATACTGGTTAGTAAAAATTTTGAATTTCACCACTGCCTCTGTCTACCACATGAGATTTCCCTCAAGTGTGTCTGAGGCGATTATAATGAGGGAGATTTTTTTTTTCACAGAGCTACTAAAAGGTCTGTCAATTGAAAGGATCCGTTCTCCATTAAAGGCAGTAGGGATTATGAATAATGTTAATATATTTTTCTGAATAGAAGTATACAGAAAAAATATTTTGAATATATACATATATTCCAGAAAAAATATGTTTTTGGAATGAGGAACTAAATGGAATCAGGATTCACTAATAATTTGACAGTTACGTAAGGAGTAATGTATAAAACTTCTGTTGACTGGTGCCATATTTTCAATTTATTTAAGGAACTTTTGGTGTTCATTATAGACTGGCATTCTGGCTGTCCAGCGCCTACCTGCTCCTGCTCCTTAATACAACTTTGGTTGGATGGCATGTTTATTGGAAAGCTACATAATAAAATCAAGTAGAACTTAAATGTCTGGGATACAGACTCTTAAGTTCATCCTAACTCTAAAATGCTGGGTTTCACTCTTATGTGGATCCTGAGAAACTTAACAGAAACCCATGGGGGAGGGGAAGGAAAGAAAAAAAAAAGAGGTTAGAGTGGGAGAGAGCCAAAGCATAAGAGACTGTTAAAAACTGAGAACAAACTGAGGGTTGATGGGGGGTGGGAGGGAGGGCAGGGTGGGAGGGAGGGCAGGGTGGGTGATGGGTATTGAGGAGGGCACCTTTTGGGATGAGCACTGGGTGTTGTATGGAAACCAATTTGACAGTAAATTTCATATATTAAAAAATAAAAAAAAAATAAATAAAATGCTATAATAAAATATCAAAAGAAAAGATGGTATTTAGATACCATGAAAATCAAAAACATCTTGATTGAAACTGTTCAGCTAGCCAATTGATCTGTTTTTGTATGTGTCTTGAAATTAAGACAAAATGATTATATAGCTACAGACTAATTACCAGAAAGAACAGGCAGTAAAATTCATGCACTGTTCTTCCCATTTGGACTGTCTCTCAAAAGATTAGTATTAATCCTTGATTATAGAATCTTCCAAATGAAAATGATTGCATTTTTTACTTTTAGAATGAGATTTTTAAAAATTGTGAAGTTGATATCCAAGGTGGAGAACCAACATTTTCTTTTATTACTAAAGTTACTTGTGATTTCTAATTAAGACAGAGGCAGTTTGCTGAAGATTGTGTGAAATGTAAATATGTAAATTTTATAGTCAGCCTTTCATTTTAAACCATTAAACTATGTAAGTAATATTTTTTTTTTTAAATAAAATTACTCCTTGTAAAATGTTCCGATCAAACCCATGGGGTAAATACTATGCTTTGTGTGTGTGTGTGTGTGTGTGTGTGTGTGTGTGTGTGTATCTGTTAGTGGCCGTGGATTTGCTATGATTCGCTCATACCTTTTGCTGGCCTGATGTTGCAATGGGTCAACAACTGGGATTGTCCTGTCATCTTGTCTTTGTTAATGCAGGGATCTCACTAGCTTAGGTCTTTAATATAATTCTCATTTAAGAACTTGGTCATGGCTCATGGTAATTATCCAAGAGCTAAAAAATTCAGTTTATGACTTAGACTTGTTTGCTCTTCATTACCACATTAAGTAGGAAAACTATGAAATATTAGAGATAAACTTATAAAGAAGGAAGCTATACCTACATGAAGAAAACTATGAAATCTGTTGAAATCCTTTAACCAATCTGAGAGACACCATTCTCTTGGCTGGGAAGACTCAATAATATAAAATGTCAGTAATACCAGATTCATACATACACTTGATACAACTCCAGCTAGAATCCCAATATTTTTAAAACACTTTGGACAAAATGATACCATTTAAATGTGAAAGAATGAACAACATGGTTAGCCAAAAATGTTAGTAAAAGATGAACAGTGGGAATAAATTTGTTTTAACAGATATTAAAATATTAATCTATTATTAATAAACAATATGGTATTAGTATGGTACCAGAAATATATACTGGAAGGAAAAAAAAGAAGCTCAAGTTAGTATATAAGGGATTTAATATATGGAAATTTTATGGGAACAAATTTTTTATGTAGTAAGTAGTTTTCATACAATTAGCTATTCATTTGGCAGAGTGTAAAAATGGGCTCTTTATTCCTTTTATCATATACAAGATACAAAACCCAACAGGGGTAAGGATTTATGCATTACAAATTCATTGAAATAAGTTAATTTTCTACCTTCTATCAGTTAAGTTGGTGAGATTTCCTTCTTCCCTCCCTTCTTTTCTTCTCTTTTCTTTTCTTTTCCTTTTCTCTTTTCCTTTATTTTCCTTTCTTTCCTTTTTCCTTCCTTCCTTCCTCCTTCCCTCTTTCTTTCTTTCTTTCTTTCTTTCTTTCTTTCTTTCTTTCTTTCATTCTGCCTTCCTGCCTTCCTTCCTCCCTTCCTCCCTTCCCTTCCCTTCCCTTCCCTTCCTCCTCTTTTTAAAATTTAAATTCCATTTAGTTAACATACAGTATAATATAAGTTTCAGGTGTACAATATGGTGATTCAACACTTCCATATAATATCCAGTGCCCATTACAAGTGCACTCCTTAATCCCCATCACTTATTTCACTCTCCCCCCACTGACCTCCCCTCTGATAACCATCGTTTTGTTCTCTAAGGTTAAGAGTCTATTTCATGGCTTGCCTCCCTCTCTTTCTTTTCCTTTGCTCATTTGTTTTGTTTCTTAAATTCTACACATGAGTGAAATCATATGGTATTTGTCTTTCTCTGACTGACTTATTTCGCTTAGCATAATACTCTCTAGCTCCATTCATGTTGTTGCAAATGCCAAGATTTCTTTTTTTATGGCTAATATTCCGTTGTTTATATACCATATCTTCTTTATCCATTTATCAGTCAATGGGCACTTGGGCTGTTTCCATAATTTGGCTATTGTAGATAATGCTCCTATAAATACTGGGGTGCATGTATCCCTTTGAATTAATATTTTTGTATCCTTTGGGTAAATACCTAGTAGTGCAATTGCTGGATTATGGGGTAGTTCTATTTTCAACTTTTCGAGGAACTTAGTTGGAGAGGTTTTCCAAAAGTAAAGATAAATCATGGTAAGCCATGTGAACATACACACATGCGTGCACGTGTGCGCGCGTGCACACACACACACACACACACACACACAGGGTGAAAGCCACAGAAAACTAAATTCTAGGTTACTAACATTGATGACCTCAATGGAGATATGATGATTTAAAGAAAGGTAGAGCAAAGACAAGAAAAACAAACATACAAGAAAGAAGCAGTTAATAAAAAGTTAATTAAAAAAAGTTAATAAAAAAGTTAATAAAAGTTTACAGTAAAAATTACCCTGAAGGATGTAAAAGTGTGTACGTGTGTGTGTACACATTAAAATAATTGTGGGCACTGGGCAGTAAAGTGTTAATAGTGGATGTTGCAGCTTTGAATTTCTAATGATTTTTGGTTCATTTTGCTTTTATGTTTTGATTAAATTTCTTTTGCAAAGCACATTTTATGATTATATAAACAGAACAATAACTAATGAAGGATTTCTGACTGGAGGGCAGTCAGACCTGAGGGATAAGAAGAGGTAAGGGGAAGAGTCTTCCATATGCACAAGAAGATGCTAAGAGACTCTGTATTGCAGCAACTGTTCATAGTTTTTTCTTCCCTAAAATTATTGACTTGTTAAATAAAATCACAATTTGTTATGGAATATGAAGATTTTTATATTTTCTTTTAATTTTTACAGTGTTTGTGGAAAAAAAGGGATAAGCTTATAGCAAAAGGAGGAAAATAATTTTTACTGCTTCTGCAACTGCTATGGTTTTGCACTGTGTCAACTACTCTTGGTCTCTTTCCCACTTTTCTTTTCTCTGCATGGTTTTGGATTAGGGTTTCCAAAAGAGAAATATATATGAATGAGATTTGGGGGGCAAAATTGAAGCAGTAGCTATTATGTTCTGATATATGTACCTAATGAACTTATGAATCTGGCTGAATAGACTTAGATATTGCCAAATAGGTTTTTGTGTGTGTATGCATTTTTGTTGGTGAAAAGACAAAATGAGAAGAGAGAGATGAACTCAAGAAGAAACTGTTTGGAATAGAATTGGGAGAATTTAAGGAATTTTTTTTAAGCAAAATTAGAGGAAATGTGTAGTATTCAGGGTTTCTTGTGTTAAAAAAATAGTTTTTCATCTTCAGTGTCTCCCAGCAAGATTCTGAGTCAGTGTTGACATCCAAGCAAAGATCAAATCTAGGGTAGTACAAATGAAGAACTCTAGAGTATGCCTGTGAGACCCTTTGTTGTGACCTGAGAAGAACTTAAGAGTGTGCTTACCAGGTATTCTAAGAATACTCTGGTATGCTTTCTCTGCTAGAAAATAAAGGCCCTGAAGGATCTTAAGGGTATGACTCTTAGATATTTTCAACCAGGCAACAATGCTTCAAAGTATCTTAACGTCATTGTCCCACGGGACCTTGTTGCTTAGAGCCAGTATTGTTTGGAAAGAAAGTGCAGTATAACTTTTGCTGAATGAAGTGGATTATGATTTGACACACAGGAAGCACACAAAGATTTTAAAGGAATTACATAAGCTTGGTAGGAGAAGGATGAGATAGTATAAAATGAAAAGGTTTTATTCCCTTAACTAGGCTGAATATAACTACTTAGTTACAAGGATGGCATTCTCAGGGGCATAGCATGATTCAGAGGGCAGAGCCAACGTCTTTGAAGGAGCAGTCAAAGCTCCAGTGAGACAATCCCAGGAAGCATGACTGTTAACAAGAAACTGGCAACACACTCAAATGGATTTCAAAACTGCTGCGGACCTGCTGTGTGCTTCCCATTTTGTCCATTTGTGAAGGGGAGTATCTATTTTAGTTATTCTGTGCTTTCTAATCAGTGTGTGGGGTGTATATGGTGGCAGCCATTTTTCTCTTTAACAGTCTTCAGATTGACAGCAACCATACATGAGGAACCAAACCCAGGGAAACACAGCACAACTGTACCTGGACCTGACTCAGACCACAAGATCTTGGAGTCTGAGCCTGATGATACAATGGGACAAAAATGTTGGAAGTGTTGAGAGTTAGTGGGAGAGGCATGAATTTAGGTGGCCCAAGGGTAGACTGTGATAAATAGTAAAAAAAAAAAAAAAAAAAAAAAAAAAAAAAAAAAAAAAAAAAAAAAGCTCTTCTGAATTCTGTTCCTCTTTACACAATTAGACATGCTCCTACTTATGTGAAAGAGTAGAGTCTAATTTCCTTCCCTTTGAATCTGGACTGAACTTAGTGCTTTTTTTTACCAACAGACTACACTGAAAATGATTTTTTTTTAAGTTTTAGAGAGAAATTGAGCATGTGAGTGGGGTAGAGGGGCAGAAGGAGAGACAGAGAAAATCTTAATCAGTCTCCGTGCCTGCATGGACTCCAACATGGGGCTCGATCCCTCAACCCTGGGATCATGACCTGAACTGGAATCAGGAGTCAGACACTCAACTGACGGAGCCACCCTGGGACCCCTGCAAATGAAAATGACTTTATGGGACTTCTGAGGCTAGGTGATACGCTTTACTGCCTCTGCTTTGTTCTATTGTAATGCTTGCTTATGAGACATTCTGTTTTAGAAATTAGCTGCTGCTATATGAAGCCCAGCAACATGGGAAGAACACTTGTAGGCACTCCAGGTGAACACTCCAACTGAGGTCTCTCCAAGAGCCAGCATCAGTTGCCATCTTAATGAGCAGCTCAGCTGAGCCTTAGCCGTTGTCTTACTCCAGTTGTATAGGAGAACCCAAGTAAGCACCACCAGCAGAGCTCAGTCAATTCGTAGAACTGTGAGAGAGTGTAATAAATTGGCTTAAGCTACTAGATTTTATGATGATGGCTTGTTATGTGGCAAAACACTAACATCTTTTCACACTTAGCACACTTATTTTTCTCTGCATGGTATGTCTTTGATACTTTTCAAGCCTTCCAGAAGCAAATCTTTTATCTGGCCTCTACTTCAAAACTCTAAAATTCACTCTCTTTTTGTGACCAATTCGCTTGTTTCTGACTCTAGCTTTTGCACTTGAGATATAATTTGTCTCATGTTAATTTGCACTTAGTTACATTTTGTTTTCCAAAGTCCTTGATTCATTTTTAAGTGACATATCCTCTGCTTTTTGCATTCAATTATAGAGTTCTCAAGACAGACTCAGTCTTTTACTCTCCCAATCCTTTACAGCCCTGAAGTTTATTCTGATCACTCAGTGATTTTAACTACTTAAACCTCTTACAGAATGCTTTTTGGAATTGGAGGATGAGTTTTTACATTGTCCTAGCAACCCTACTGAACTTGTTTATAACAACTGTTAATCACTGCATGAAATTTTCTGTTCTACACTACATTAATGGTTTGAAAATCTGGGGACTCTTTTCTTATTTTTCTCTGATCCTGTCTTGATTTGGCCCATCTACCAGTCTTCTTCATTTCCTACCCCTGTGACGCTGGTGGTTTTCTTGTATTATGCCAAGCTTTTTCTTGCCTTAAGATTTGCCTTTAGGTTTTCTTCAACCCAAAGTTCTCTGTCCTGGCTCCTTCATACCTTCCTTCTCTCAGCTCAAATGTCATATCCTCAGAGATCTTTTCTTTTCTTTTCTTTTCTTTTTTTTTTTTTTCTCAGAGATCTTTTCTGACCATCTACTCCAAAGTACTCCAAACTCCACTCCTGTCTCTATCCTTTTATTTGACTTATTTTCATAGCATTTATCATTACATGGAATTATCTTTCTCATTTGTTTGCTTGCTTGTTCTATGGCTCCCCTTAATCTTGTTTGTCCTCCTCTCTCACTAGTATGTGAAGTCTAAGAAAGAAGAGTTTTTTGGGGGGGGGCGGTTAGCTTATTTCAGTTATTGCTGTATTCTCAGAGTATGGCAAATGCCTGGTGCATCATAGACATTCAATAGTTTTTTTGTTGAATGAATGAATGAATGAGCTCTCATATTCCTCTCCCCATCAGCATTGGGTGGGCCTTGGGCAACCAGCTCAACCCAGGAGCTCTTGATCCTGCCCACTGGGAACTACAATAACAGCACCTGGTCTGGCTGGTGGACGTGGTAACAGTGTGGAGCTTTAACAAGTTTGAAAAAGCTCAACTCACTCTGCTATTAAATGGAAATATTGGAATCTTAGACTTATTAATATTTTTGTGCTTAAAATCTGTGTTTATGCTTCAACAAGCCAGAATTGTAATGACTGGGCACCAAAATGAAACATTTTATCTTAAATTATTTTAATTACTTTGCCAAATGGAATAAGGTTTAAAAAATTTAAAGACAAGCACTTTCATTAGCTTAACCTATAGGCAGAATATCTGCTTTCTCTTATTTAAATACGTATTGCAGCTTAAATAATGGAATCGGTTGTTAACCTTAACTTATTTATTGTCATACAGGTCACTTTCTCTGTAAATGCATAACATTATAAGTTCCAGAGGAAGTAATGTGGCATTCAAGATTCTACAAGGAGAATCAAGTAGAGTTGCCTGTAATAAATTTGGACATTTTTCGTTCTTTAAAAATATGTAAGTTTTAGACTTCTTAAGCTCATCCATATCATATTTTTCTCCTTCCAGGCACACAGAAGGATTATCTTTTCCCTCAGCCTTGCAATTGGGAAGGGCCATGTAACTAGTTCTGGCCAATGGGCTATGAGCACAAGAGACTTGTAATTTTGTCATGTAATCACTGGCTCGGGACCTGCAGCTCTCTCTTTCCCTTCTGTGGCGTCTCAGGAGGCTACACATTCCAGATGGTGCACACATAAGATGGGAGAACCTCTATAAACTGGGCTCCCTCAGTGACTCTCTGGTGACCTATGTGGAGTCTGTAGCATGGGTCCCTGAGTCACTGAGTCCCTAAATGACTGTCTGTGGATCTGTTTGGGAAACATAGCATGAGCCAGAAATTATAGTTTTGTCCACTGAGATTTGGTGGTTGATTGTTACTGCATTGTAGCCAATCCTAAATGCATAATATAGTTGAGGAGTAGGAGCTGGGGTTGATTTTTATTAGCTTATGTCGAGTTGAAAAGATTTATAAATATTAATAAAATCACTTTAAACTACCTTGCCATTTTTTTTAAAGAACAAAGAAATTTGTGCAATGTATGCTTGCATTTAATAAAGGGGAATACTTTGTGTATTCTGGATTTTTCATGGTTGTATGGAAGGAATGATCATGTACTGAGGTATGTGGTTTTGGTATTACAGATGCCTTGATCATGTGTGGATACAGAGGGGAAAACTCCAGGTCTTCTGTGATTTTATTTCACAATGCCATCTTTTATTTGCACTTAAAAGTAGCTGCAGCTACTAACACTTAAGATATTTTTTTCAGCTTTCATTGCCATGTAAATTAACATTTTTATTACCACAAATTATTCTTGTTTGCTAATTCCAAAGATGTCCAAAAGCAAGAACAGCTTCCCGAGCTGTTAGACTTTGGAAGAGAATAGTAAATCAACGGGTAGATAGGACCATATATCATATTAAACACAGGGAATTCACCACAAAATCATTACACTAAAAAGCGACAATTTTGATTGATTAAAATGGTATGGGCTGGATAGTGTTAAATCACTATGAGTGATATGACATTATAATTTTACATAGCATATTTCTGCCAAGACAATGAAGGTAAAAGGCATTGTCATCAGATGATAACAGACAATAAGAAGAATCCTGATGTTAGATTTATTACCTGGTTTAGATTTAGAAAGAAGTAATTCTTGTCCTGTTCCACTTATCAAATGACTGTAAATTCAGTGATGATGTAAAATTCTAAGGCAGAGCCACTTATAGGTTTGACAAAGTGCCAGCTATAAAGTATTTATTGTTCTCGGTGGTTCTGCCTTACACACTTAAATATTTATCAGAAACATAAGCCCCTCTGATAAATGTTTCTGATCTTTGTGGCTAGATTTTTTTTAACATTTAGGTTTTTCATCAGAAGCCATGTCTATATTTTTATTATCTTAATAACTTTGAGCTTATAATTTGAAAAGGCAATATGTGAGTTTTAAAATTTTATTTCCTTTAACTTCTGCTTTTAAATGTAACATTTTTGAGGTAGTATTCTAAGTTACAGATGAAGACTTCCTTATTTTGCCATTGCTATAGAGATGGCTCAGCCAAATTTTCTGAATTTTATCCTTATGTACATACCAGATGAGAATTACATTGATGATGGTCTAGGTGTAGTCAGAGAAAATTTATAGCATCCAGGTATATTAGGTAATTGTTTTAACGCCACCTGTCTCCATATTTTGTTTCTGAAGGACACAGGCATAGCTAGTTTCTTATGCCCAGCATAGGGGAGACCTTGTTTGGGAGCACGGCTGAACTGGACCAGGGATTAGCACCTGCAGCAGAGAAAGGCAGCACTATCCTGGCTAGTGATCTGTGTGGAGGTATGTCAAGCATGAGAACCTCAGGAAAGAGAGATATTCTGCCTAAGAGATAGGAGACTGGACCTTGTTAGACTTTCTGAAGGCATTCAAAGGTGAGATGCACAAATGGTAAAGCAATGCAGAAGCATAGAGACTAGCAAAAGGAAAGCGATTAGTAGACTCTATAATGTTGCCAAAGCTGTCATATGCAAAAGCCAACCACTGAAATAAGAACAAAGTCACTGAGCAGTAGATATTACAGAAGCTGAAATAGAAAGTAGTGGAGCCATCAGGAATTTGGAACTTGACATTTCAGAAGACTAAAAGTGGGCTGGGTTGCTACAGTAAAGCTGTTGAGATTATTATTATTATTAGTTTGTTATTCTTCATACGGCAAACTAACTTCAACTATATTAAATTGGGCTTCTCACTCTTCCTCCAACGTCAAAAAATCTAACACAGCTAAGAAAATATAATAAATTTATAAGATCACAGAATTTCAGCTCTAGAGGGAATTTAGAGATGTCTTACCAAAATGTTTCTCTATTTATTTTTACCATGAAGATTTCAGCACAAGAGAGGATAATAACAAAGTCCCTTGTTTTGCTCTACCGGCTAATCATACACTGTGATCATAATTTCTTAAGGCCATATACATATTTTAAGTGATTGTTTCTTCCAACCCTGGTACAAAGTAGGAGCTCAATAAGTGCTTTTTGAAGAGCAAGTCAGCAAAATCTTATGGCATTTGAGAGTTTTGATTTGATTGCAGAGCTGGTTAGTTCTAAATAGTTAAAAGAAGGGATTTGGTGAAAAAACAAAGGGAATAGACTTTTATTTACCCCTGCCTACTCTATTTTGCTGAAACTTTCTCTTCTGCACCCCACACATAACACTCTCAGACTCATGCTTAAATAAAGGGGTTATTAGCCTTGTTATCTGATTAAGGAGGTTTTATATCCATCAGAATTGGTCCTGGAAAATTCATTGCAGAAGGCTAGCATTTGGGGTTCAAAATTGCATGGGCAATGGGGCACTGACAGCATCCAAGTAATTTACAGTTAGGTATGCACATTTGCCTAGATTCATGGATTAAAAGTGAAAAAGGTTTTATGTTTGGAACATTTTCTGATTCAAGGATAAGGAAGGTTAGTGTGAAGCTAGGTTCTCTGACCCTCTGATGATTTACATGGAGCTTTCTGTATCAGTGTCATTTTCTTGAATATCAAAGGCTAAAGAGTATTTTGAATAAATCAAATCTTAAAAGAAGTCTCTGAGAAATATTACATATCTGTTGAGCAGGTTAAGAAGGAGACAATTAGTTGAAGCCAGGGACACTTCTTCAATTTTAGCCACCTCTGAAGGACCAACAGTGAGAGCGATCAAAGTCACACCTGCCACTTTGTTTTAACTTTCGGTTTTGTTTTCCCTTGAGATAAAGCCTTCAGAGCCAGAATAAACAATTCTGCAAAATAACATGTAGCAAAGAAAGAATTCTATTTCTGATCTTCATCTGGGGTTCATCTTAGGAGTTACAAAAATAAATCCTTATTTTTGGACAAATTCTGAATTGTGGTCTGTATTGGAGGGTTGTGTTCCTTTTGATAAGAAGCTTTCCTAGTCCACATTTCATACAAAAGGACTGCTGAGAATTGAGATGACTTATGACACATTATTAAGGACTTGGGTTTAGCAAAGAGAAAAACCCAGCCATTTCCATACTGCTCTGCCTTGGAGAAGCAGGAAATACTCCAGGTCAAGGGCATATGCAAGGGCAAATTCTATTCGTTCACAAAATTATTTTACTCACAATACCAGATGGGATTGTTTGGATTCTGTATGACACAGCAGTCCTTCCTTATTTACTTTTTATTTTTTAAGTTTTTATTTATTTACTTATTTATTATTTTTAAAATTTAATTATTTTTTATTTACATCCAAGTTAGCATATAGTGCAACAATGATTTTGGGAGTAGGTTCCTTCATGCCCCTTACCCATTTAGCCCATCCCCCCTCCCACAACCCCTCCAGTAACCCTCTGTTTGTTCTCCATATTTATGAGTATCTTCTGTTTTGTCCCCCTCCATGTTTTTATATTATTTTTGCTTCTCTTCCCTTATGTTCATCTGTTTTGTATCTTAAAGTCCTCATATGAGTGAAGTCATATATTTGTCTTTCTCTGAGCAGTCCTTTAAATTCTAGAACAAAATAAATCCTAAAGAAGGCAAAGTCAAGAAAAGTTTGGAGTCCTTATTTGTGTGAAATGAAAGAAAGAATAAGAGAGTTAGCTGACGATCCTGTAACTATGTGAACTTTGTATCATGCACTGTGTACAAAAACAATTTCAGATGTTGAGATGTGTATGCTAAAGGAGATCTTAAAATTGTCCTTCCAATGTTCAGGATTGCTAGCATTTGTGAGGGAAGTCCTATGCCTTCCCAAGGAGATAAATAAGATCATCTTAATATGCTCATAATTTTTTATGAGCCAGACCTTTGTTTTAAGAATCAGTTCTAAAGGACTCCGGGGACTTTGGCTATCTTATCCTAACTTAAAAGAAGTCTGGAATTTGAAAAAGGCTCTTTCTAGTTTGATAAATTCTCATTCTGCATTAGCTGAGGAAGTTTTCATTCTCCTTGACCTAGGGTTATTCTTGAGTGTTGGGGGACTGACTTACATGCTGTATGAAGCTTCTTGAGAGGATGTTAGTATTCACACAAGATGTGGGCTATGATTTGAGACCTTCCCCAGTTCCAACAGTCAACAGTACAGGGCAAATAGGATTGGTGAATACTGAAATTCAAACTAAAAATTGCCTCTTTAATTGCTTACTTATGTGGATGCTTGGTATCCATTAATTGTTGCTTTTAAAAATTGAGACTATATCCGTACATCAATCCACCCTATATGTTTTGATGCATTTCAAAATTAAATTTTCTGGTATAGATTCCAATCAGTATCCCTCATCAAACAAGCACTTTAACATAATGCGTGCTAGAATTTAGTATTTGTTTTTTTTTTTTTCAGTTATGATTAAAGATAGTGGAATTCTCTTCTGAAGTTTACGATTTGATGATTTTGGCAAATGTATACTCCCTTGTAACCCCAGCAGAAATTTCCTTTGCACCCTTTCCCAGGCAATCCCTGCTTGTACCCCACTGTTCTGATTTTTTAAAAATGTTTACTTACTTTTGAGAGAGAGAGAGAGAGAGAGAGCGTGGTAGAGGGGCAGAGGGGGGACAGAGGATCTGAAGTGGGCTCTGTGCTGAAGTTGGACGCTTGACTCACTGACCCAGGCCCCTTGTTCTGATTTTTTTCAGGATGGATTAATTGTGTTGTTGTAGAACTTCATAAACTAGCATCATTCATATCTACACTCTTTGTAAGATTTTCACTGAGCATGTTTTTGAGACTTCATCATATTGTTATAAGTATCTGTGGCTCATTTATTTTTATTGTGGAGTACTACCTCAAATGTAATGACTAATTTGTTTGTCCTTTGTTGAAGGACACCTGTTTTCAGTTTTTGACCATTATGAATGAAGTCGCTACAAGTCTTTGTGTGGTTGTATGTTTTCATTTCTCTTGCATATATACCATGGAGTGGAATGGCTGGCTGGTCATAGCAAAGGTGCATATTTAGTTTTATAAACATTTTCCTGAGTGAAAGGGAATGATATTTTTCCTAATTGTTACTGTAGACTCCCATCTGTAATGATTTTAATGTTTTAATTCTCCTATGCCACATTCTACTCTGAAGACGAGTATAGGAATATTGTTTTCATCATAGTATAACAATCCAGGGCTGAGCTGGGAATAGGGTCAGGAAGCAAGTGTTCTGAGTTAATTCAGAGCCCTCTGTGCATTACTGTAGTCGCTTCTGGATGGGTGGGAAGGTAGCTGTATTATACTACTGTGAAATAGTTGACAGACTAAGCTCTATCCTATACGAAATGTATTAGAAGAGGCTAAACATAATGTATAGTAATGGTGTCAGTGTTTTCACTAAATTTGTAAGACTTTTTGAAGACATTAGTAGCTATACGTGTAGAAAACTATAGACCCAGTTCTATAGGTTAAGTTCATACACCTTGGATTTCTACTCGTTAGGTTCAGCGTATATTTTGTTCATCATTGAGTTCATGCTAGTCCTCTATAAACGTCTGAACAAAACCCTGATTTATAAGTTTGTCGATTTTTTAACCATAGAAACTGGCTAATATATGGTAAGATTTGAGCCATGGCATGTCTAATGTATAAGTATATTATTTCATACATAGGAAAAAACCTTCTAAACATGATGCATGCTTATGAAGTTTTCACAAGTTAGAAAATAATATATGTTTTTCTAATTTCTCTTGATTGGAAATATGATCATTGGAATTTTCTAGATGTAAGTTTTTTTTTTTTTAGATGTAAGTTTTTAATGACCTTACTTATACTTACCTAAGTTATTTCCCACTTTCCCCCTTGACTTTTTAACTCTAGGATTCTTTTTTACCAGGGCTATTCTGAAAGGATCTTTGTGATAATCCAGGAGACTGTCCCTATTTTAAGGTCAGCTGATGAGCAAATCACTTCCATCGTCAACTTTGCACTGTTAAGAGCAGAAACTTCAAACACTGGGTCTGTCATTTTCTAGGGTGTCCTTTAGTATATCCCGTTTTGTCCTGGACAGATTGCAAAAGGGATCCTCCACTGGGTGGGACAATTAGAAAGTGGTGCCAGGATGCACAGGTTGTTTGGGAAATAAAGGACAGATTTCAGCACCACTTCCCTAGGGTATAGCCTGTACACAGCAGCCTCCTGGCATTTTCTATAGACTGACTCCCATGTTTCTCACCTCTGCCTTAGACTTTATTTGTTCCATACTCTGAGCCACCAGAGGGAGACCTGTGTCTTTTGAAGTTCCCAAGGGCCTAGTCTAGCATTGAGAACAGAATAAACCCTCTGGACCCTGTTCTGCTGAGATCTGTGGGTGGCAATACAAAACTACTATCTTTAAACAAAATTTAAGCATTTTTAAATAAAAATTTACAGATTTAAAAGCCATTACAAGCAATCTTAGTTTATGGTAATTAAAAAATAAATGAGGCTTCAATCTTCTATGAGGAATCAAGGCCAAGTGGCCTGTTATCATCTGTGTAGGCCTAAGGAACCCAGACATGGCCAGGAACCTTTGGAGGAAGAATTTCTCTGTATCCCCATTAACTCTGACTTCCAGTTTCCCTGAATAAAGTAAGTGTCTGACATTTTATGAAGACAAATTTTCTCGATAGGGTTCACTCAAAGTAGGATTTCTCCGCTTTTAGCTCTATTAAGCTTCCTGGACACTTTGAGGGTGAGAGTTCTAGATGTCTTGCAGTCATTTTGTTATTCCACAGCTGCTCCTAAAACCAGACATATTAAGGAATGTGTCGAGGCACAATGTCTAGGACGCATTGTTGAAAGTACAAAAAGGAATTTGGAAAGAAGTTTTAGGACACTAATGACAAACATCATGTGTTTCCCAACTTTTCTTGGGGCTGTTTTTAAATGGAAAGTTGTGATACTTTGTAGCAATTCCTAATGTGTCACTCTATTAAATACTCTTCCATTTGTCATGGGACAATAGTTACCTCTATAGGTAAGAACATCTGCCTTCCTGGAACTGAAGGTTTGAAGCATTAGACCAGCTGAACTAATTCAGGAAAAGGGTGTGTGTGTGTGTGTGTGTGTGTGTGTGTGTGTGTGATAATAATAGACCTTAAAGAACCTTTAATGATGAGATCCTGAAATTGTTAAAGGTTCTTTTGGATCTGTGAAAAAGTTCAATTCAAATTACTTGGAGCAGGAAGGAAATGTGATAGCTCTTACAGCTGGAATAGCTCACATGCCTGAAGGAATAGCGAAAGGAACTAGAACCCCACATCCTGGAATGGGTCTTAGAACCTCTGGACTCTCTTTTTCTACCCAGCTTTTATCTCTGCTGGTCTCTGATAGGCTTTGTTCTGCATAGAAGGCCTTTTCAAATAATGGAGAAGATGCCCGCTGGCAGCCCCAGAGTCCTACCTCCTAGACTTAGCCTAGTAAGAACCCCTTTCTGCCAGTCCAGTTCTAAGAAAGGACTCTGGTCTTCCTTACATCCTGCTTAAATGCTGGCACCCAAACCTTTTCTCTTGCCAGAGCGAGGGGGCACTACAGTGTGACAGGTTTTAATTGTTAGAATTCAGAGAGGCTGGGAATAGGGTGAGGAGAGCAAGGCAGGGTCATGCAATTACAGGGACAGATACTGTCTTTCTTTAAAATCATCGTACTTTGTTCAAAAGTCTGGGGCAAGCGGAAAATAGAAGAGTAAAAGTCATGGATGCAACTTGGTAGGGTTTAAAAAGGCTAATTTGATACTCTTCCTTTGCCTGAGTTTAGTTGAGAGCTCGATACTGGGTAGAAAGTACAGACTTAAAAACATTGCTTCCCCCCACAACCCCAGATGAAGCTTTTGGAGAAAGTGGTTTAAATTTTTTTAATGTTTATTGTCAAGAGAGAGAGAGAGATTGAGAGCGAGCGAGCGGGGAAGGGGCAGAGAGAGAGGAGACACAGAATCTGAAGCAGGCTCCAGGCTCTGAGCTGTCAGCACAGAGCCCAATGGGGGGCTCAAAGTCACAAGCCAGGAGATCATGACCTGAGCCAAAGTCTGACACTTAATCTACTGAGCCACGCAGGCGCCCTTGGAGAAAGTGCTTTAGAAATGATCCATTGACACCTCCACATGTGCCCTCACGCTTTGGATTCATGTGGGACAGCACACTTCAAGGGAGGAAAGTGGCGGTGTTTAGGGGAGTTCCATTTGCCTGGATCCCTGGTTTGCATTGATTTGCGGCATCAGGAACCAAAATCTCTGATCTTCATTCCTTACAGATCTTCATAAATTAACACCACCCACCAAGTGCTTCAGTTACTCCTGATTCATGGAAAGAAAATGGGGCAAGAGATGAGGTGTGCTACCAGAGGTCTCTACCTGATACAAGGAGTCAGGGAGACAAGCTTCCATGAATACTGACTTGAAGGCCCCTATTCTTCATTTACCCTCAACTATTTGAAAATCCCATTTTCATCAAGTAAAACTGGCTCTGTGAGTTGACTCTGGAGTGAAGGCTAGCATTTATATTTCTGCTTAAGGAAATGCTACACATCTGAACTTATCCACTTCCCAGCTATTGTCAAGGTTGTAAAGGCTGGTGACTACTGAGTGCCTATTCCATGAAATTGTTCAGTGACTTACTCTGGTTTGGAGTCTTGTTCAAAGTATCTTAAAGTCCGGTGGGGAGGGGTTATTAGTGAAACCAGATGAGTCATTTCATGAACTCAATCATTGCTCCAAAGCAGAGAAAGGAGACATTAGAGCAGAAGAGGCAGTACTGAGGGAATCTTCATGAAGGAGATACACTTGAGTTATCCCTTGAAGGAGTATTCCAAAAGCAAAGGGAACAGCATGGGTAAAGTTACATGGCATGGAGTATACACATAATATTTGGGAATTGGGAAGACATTTGGCTGGTTGTGTATCTAGTAGAAGAAGGTTACCAAAGCAAATTACCAAACATATTAAACACTTTATATAACACAAACTTTATGGTGCTTTTCATACGTCATTTAATTTAATCTCTATGAGGTTGGGACTAGCTTGTTTCTTCAATGAGGAAGCTGAAACCTATGGAGGTTAAACAGTGTTTTCTGACCACACAGGTAATATTTAAGACATAGGAATAACATGCAGATCTACTTGACTTCAGTTTTCATGCTCTTAACTTCTGCAGTGTGGTGAAGCCAAGGAGAGAAAGGCTGAATAGAGACAGGCTAAGGAATCTGTCCTTAGGTTTGCTCAGTTGCTCACAAGGAGGGAGAAAGCAAAAGGAGATTGTTATTATGCAGGATTGGTGCACTTGTGTGTTTAAAAAATTTTCCTGCACGTTGAATATTTATTATGAATCACCCACATTGTACATTTGTAACATAAGGTATAGGTAAAGAACATGAATAGAGCAAACACAAGCCTTGATCTTGTATTTGTCTCATAGAAGCAAGAGAGACGAACCAATCATCAGGTACTAAACACAATATAAAATTAAGTCTCCTAAAGAACACACAGGATGGGGCGCCTGGGTGGCTCAGTCGGTTGAGCGTCCGATTTCAGCTCAGGTCACGATCTCGCGGTCCGTGAGTTTGAGCCCCGCATCGGGCTCTGGGCTGATGGCTCAGAGCCTGGAGCCTGCTTCCGATTCTGTGTTTCCCTCTCTCTTTGTGCCTCCCCCATTCATGCTCTGTCTCTCTCTGTCTCAAAAATAAATAAATGTTAAAAAAAAATTTTTTTTTAAATTAAAAAAAACCCCACACACAGGGTGGTAGAAGCATAGTCAGGTGAGGGCTTTGGATGCTTACATAGAAATAGGAGAAATAGGGAGATACTCATTGAAATAACCTTTCATTTACAACACAGCAATTTCTATTTTTACACTTAATTGCAATAGATTACCCAGTGTTCACCACTAGATGTCACTGTAAGACTAAAATTAAATTACTGCTTGGCGCTCCCCTGCGGCACCCTCCACCCATATATTTTTCAGCGAATAAGTGGATTAAAAAGTATTAAGAAGGGATACATTTAAAGGGGGGGGTATGTTAAAAAATGAATGATATTATCCTAAGTACATCTTTTATTCTACTGCATTACTTTGGAGAACATTATATTGCAGAAAAAGAAAGTGATTCTCAATAAGTATATGTTTGGGGCTAATATTTTAAATTAATTTTGGTTTAAAAATGTATTCATTTACCCCAAAGTAGGATTTTAGTTTTAGACCTAGACTTTGGGTTGTCCATTTGAGATGGTATTTTAAACTGTGGTTTTAATCAAAAGAAAGCAGATGTTAGACATGTCCTGTGACTACTGCTGTCCACATTTATGAGAACAGCATATCTTCAGAGTGCTATGGTGTTTGTGAGATGTTCGCTTCCCCCGCCTATATTTTAGTTAGTTAACATACAGTGCAATATTGGTTTCATAAGTAGAATTCAGTGATTCATCACTTACATACATGTGAGATGTTCTTTTGATTCTGTAGTTTCAGTGAGTTTAATAAAGGGAGCTCAGCTATTCAAAGATAACTTGCTTTGTTAAATTTCACAGAATTTCATTGCCTAAATTATGTGATGAAGATTTTTCAAAAGACTCCAACTTCATTTTTTCCCCTTCCCTGTGATAGCCCTTGCATTAATACACAGATTTTTACTTAGGGTAAAATATTCAGGATTTTGGATTTCTGATTTGATTTTTTAATATTTCAAAATGTTAATATCGCTCTGTCCCTGCTCAGATACATGAATCCCTTCTCTCTTTCCTTCCATTTCCTGCTATTCTTTGCTCTTCACCTGTCTGGCTCGCTGGTGGAACACTTCCATTGCAGTGGCCTCTCTGCTGTATTCATGGCTCGCCATGACCACGTGAGTAGTGTGAATGGTTCTTCTCCTTATTCACTCTTGTAAATTTAGTTTGTCATGTGGTCTTATCCTTTTCTTATCGGTTTTCTTTCATAGCATCTTTCATTAACCTTTGATAACAATAAAGAAGATAAACACAACAATAGTTTATTTCGTCTATTTACCTTTCATATCATATTTGTGACTACGTGACACCAAAATGACTGGCCGACAAACTAATTTAGGCCAGCTGCTAGTTTTTACAACTTCTGGTCAAACACATGGGTTGATACTTATTCCCAGTGAAAAGACTGAATATTTGGATTCATGTGGAATTAGCCTTTTTTGAAAGTTTCCCAATTTTTAATTGTTACTACCTGCTGGTTGTTCCATCCATTTCCTACTGCCTGTAGGGGAGTTTCTTTCTTACGGTTCTGAATTTTTAGGACTGCACGGGACATGAGAATAGGGCTTCTCATTAAGGCTATTGTTCAAGTTTGCTATTACACAGAGTTTTCTTTTTTGCAAGCACACATAGGAAGAAACCAATATACCTGAGATCTAGATATAGGTTAATATAGATATAGATATAGATTAATAGATTAATAGATTAATATAGATTAATATAGATACAGATTAATCCCTCCCCTCTTTTTGCAAAACCTCACTTTGTGCCGAAAGGCTACATTAAAATTTTTCCTTCCATATAGTCTACATACAGAAGTTCTACAGAGATGACACATACAAATTATGCAACTTCTCTTTTTTTTTTAAGGTTGGAGTAAATGAATGTTGGCATTTAGCTGTTGTCAGTATTTTTACCCCAGGGATATTTAGCAGGAACAAGAATCAGCACCCCAAATATGATTTCTGCCATATAAGTATACACTTTTTTTTCTTAGTCCTAGAGACTACGTCATTTCACCTAACATTTTGCTTTTTTTTATGTTTTTATTTTTGAAGGAGAGAGAGAGAGAGAGACAGAGCATGAGTGGGGGAGGAACAGAGAGAGAGGGAGACACAGAATTCGAAGCAGGCTCCAGGCTCTAAGCTGTCAGCACAGAGCCTGATGCGGGGCTCGAACTCATGAACTGTGAGATCATGACCTGAGCTGCAGTCGGAGGCTTAATTGACTGAGCCACCCAGGCACCCCCTAACATTTTGCTTTTTTTAGGTGTGGCCGGTGCTGGCTTGTTAGCGAGCCTGATTGTCTGACCAGTCAGCTTGAAACTGCCTTCTTTCTTCTAAAATAAGAGGGAATAAGTTTTGAATGTTTTATCAATAATCAAATAACCAATATGCAGAATATCAGGAAACATGAAAGCTATGACCAATAGTATACAAAAGAGAAATAATTAAGAAATCACACAGTAAAGTCAGCCAGTTATTTTATTTTTTTGAGAGAGTGAGTGGGGGAGGGAGAGGGAGAGGGAGAGAGAAGCTTAAGCAGCCTCCACGTCCAGCATGGAGCCCGACACGAGGCTCAATCTCATGTAGAGATCATGACCTGAGCCAAAATCAACACTCAGACGCTTAACTGCCTGAGCCACGCAGGTGCCCTTAAAGCCAGTTATTAAGTCTTATTTAGACACCTTAGAGTAAAACAGACCAATTACAATTTTCTGTTGGAATGAATCCATCTAGTAGAGACTCCTGTCAACATTCAGGGAACTCTAGGTCATTGTGGCTCAAAGCGTGGCCCACAGACCAGCAGCATCAGCGTCCCTGAGGACCCTTTGAGAAATGTAGACTCTCAAACCCCATTCCAGACCTACTGAACCCTAAGTAGCAGTGCAGCAAGATATCCAGGTGATTCTCATACCTGGTGATTCTATTACGGTTTGAGAAACACTGGTGTAGGTCATGGTTAGAATTAAGACTACCTTATCTGTTTAATTCATTTGCTTCAAGTTTTGAATACTGGAGTCCCTCTTCTTTCTCCTCCTCCTTTTTATTTGTTTTCATAAAACATTTGGGAAAATATTGTTAAAGAAATAAGTTTCAAAATTTTTTTGAGACAACAGAAAAAAAAGGCACTTTTCCCAGGTCCAGATTGTGATTCACTGAAAGGGAAAATATAAAATAGCTCCAAATGCTTTGAGTAGCTAATACATTACTTGAACATTGTTCTGTATCTGACATCGTTCCCCAAATAAAACAATTAGGCAAAAAACTCCCATTAAATTCATATTCTTTAACTTCTTATTGTGTTTCCTGTCCCTTCCAACTGTGAAATGATTTCTTCAGTCTCTTGCTCCCATGCCTCACCTCTCTCCCCCCGTTCCAGGTGGTAACAGTTTATGGAGCATGTTGCTGTGTTAATACCTTGTTAGGGTGGTTTCAGCTGTTGGGTCTTTGAGACGTCAATGTCAGGACTATTTTACTATAAACCCTTGACAGGGAGGGAAAATCTGGGACGTGCCGAACCTGTACCTTCTCACACTACAGGAAGCTGTACAACTATAGACGTCTCTTCCCATGATGCCGTGTTGCTGGCTGGGTAAGTAATTAGAACTATTCTGCTTCTAGTCAAATAATTAGGACAATTTTAAAATTTATTTAAAATTGTTACTGGGCTAGACATGGCATCACAGGGTTCTGATAGTATTTTAAAATTTAGTATAGTCAGGCATAGGGGATGAATATTATAACCTTTATTTTTAACAAGTGACACATTTTAGAATTTATGACAAAAATAGAAAAACTTTTTCTCCAGTTTTATCATACCAACATATTGTTTAAAATTGTCTAACTTGATTAGGATCTTTTAGTTTGGCAGTCGATGTTTTAGAGTTTAAAAATAGCATTTTAAAATATAACATTAAGAGTAAAGCATGAAATTGTGGAATCATTCTGTTGTACACCTGAAACTAATATAAAGCTGTATGTTAATTATACTTGAATTAAAAAGATAAAAAATAACATTTTACATATTAAAATTTAAAAATTGCAGCATAATTAATTGAAAGCAATTTTTTTCTTTGTTTAAAAAACCTACATTGTTCAGATCATCAACTCAGGAAAGAAGGATAAAAACATTTTCATGGTTCGAATCTAATATAATCCAGTTTCATCCCAAATGCAGTGTAATTTTTTTTTCTCCACAAAGGAAAATGTAGTGTGAAACGTGTTTTTCTTTTTGTTTTTTTTTTTTTTTCACACTCTTTTTTGGTTAATTTAAACATGCAATTTGGTCAATTTTTACTCTTGCTTGCAAGGTTAACTATAGGTCAGCACTGTTTGTTTCTTTAATATTGACTTAACTCTGACTGCTGTTGACATTTTTTAAGGTCTATTTCTTTTAATACTACATAATTTAAGGGGGAAAATCAGGACTAATTAGTTGTTAATGAGAAACACGTATAATGAGAAACAAATGTAACATTAATGTCATGTACAATGTATATCTGTGTGGTTTAAAAGGTAGGAACACGGTCATTATTCAAAATTAGGGAATAAAATCATTGTAATAATTACTAGCAGATGTGTTGTAACTTGTGTAGCAAGTCAAGATTTCTTTAGATGAAGTGTTGCAGCCTTTGATAGTATGCATTTGATGTGGGTTTTTTTGGAAATGGCTTATACATTTTTTAATCAAAATCTTTTTTAATCCAGCTGCCTGGCATCTATAGAAGCTTGGGAAAAATTTAAGCTAATGTTCTGCACAACTTTGTTATTTCCTCAGCAGCCCAGAGATGGTTGTTGACACTCCGTGATGTTTGGCTGTGGCAGCCCATTATTCTGCCAGGTTGCCGTATGCTCACGGTCTAAGGAGCATCCTGTGAGTCTGAACTTGCAGGCTTACACTTGCGTGTTCACTACTAGAGACTGCTGAACTCCACACAGGTGCGGGATGACCTCACAGATTCCCGGCACACCTGAGGCTGAGCGTCTGGACCCACTGGTTCTTAGCCTTGTGTGTGTGCATTCTGTGACGCTGAGCAACGGCTCAGGTTCGAACGATAGTCTTTCCACTTCAGGGAAGTCTAGATGGAGGCAACTCTGAAACGTCATCCTGTGAAAACAGTGCATGAAAAGGACTATGTGTCTTGGCTGGGGTGGTGAAAATGTGAGGATGAGGGTGAGGAGAGCAAGGAAGGGAAGACAAATGGTGAAACAACCAAAAAAAAAAAAATAGCACCAGGTGTGAGGATTTAACCCTTAAACTTTTGAATGGTTTCTACCCAAGTAGGTGATAGTAATAAGAATAGTTATAGTCCCATTCATCCATCCACTCATCCATCCACTCATCCATCCACTCATCCATCCACTCATCCATCCACTCATCCATCCACTCATCCATCCAACCAACCAACCAACCAACCAACAGATATTTATCAAGTGTACTCTAAGTGTTGGAGCAGAAGTTAAAGCAGTAGATAAAACATAGGCGGTCTCTACTCTCATGAGACTTATGTTCTAGTGAATAATAATATCTAGTATTATTCAGGCTTATTGTATTCTAAACACACTTCTAATTATTTTAAATATGGTATGTCATTTAATCCTCATAAATTGTTCTAATTGAACAGATAAGAAAACTCTTTAAAATATGCCATCACTAATAGTAGACATGAAACCCCATCCTTCTAGAAATAGGTACTTGTTAGAAAAATGTTTTTGATTGTTTTAATCAAATAAACATTCAAGCTACTGGACGAAATATGTAGAGATCAGTTAAAGTGTAAGAAAACATTATATAGGTTACATATAATATATATATATATATAAATAAATACTATAATATATAAATAAATGTTACATATAAAAATATATGTATGTAAACATTACATGTAAATGTATATATGTAAAGAGAAATATCTCCAATATAATGTTAAAATTAATTCCTTAAAAATTTTTTTTAAACGTTTATTTATTATTAAGAGACAGAGAGCATGAGCATGAGAGGGGCAGAGAGAGGAGGAGACAGAGAATCTGAAGCAGGCTCCAGGCTCTGAGCTGTTAGCACAGAGCCTGACTCGGGGCTTGAACTCACAAACCGCGACATCATGACCTGATCCGAAGTTTAATGCTTAACCGACCGAGCCACCCAGGTGCCCCATAATATTAAAATTAATTCTAATAAAACAAGTTTAAGGGGAAGGGCAAGGCTCAGAGTATGTATAGAGAGTATGTTTTACACTTAAGTTGGAACCAGTTACTAATGGAATCCTAGTAAAGGATACTTTTTTCAAAGTTTTGGTAAATGGACCACTTACATCAGAGTCACCCGGATGTTTGCTAAAATTGCCAGTGGGGTGGCATTTCTCTAGACATAGTGTATACGAATAGCTGGAGGCAGGGCTCAGGAATCTGCATTTTTCACCCAATCTCTAGGTGATTCGTATTCATTCACATTATAGTTTGAGAACCACTGATAAAGAGTATCATTTTCATGGTCTAGTATTTCACATGATCTCTATTTGACATTCTCAAAAGTTACATTGTCAGCTGGTGAACATCTGTCTATAATTCTAACATGAGCATTAATAGTACATAATAACATACAGTATCCATTAATGTTGAACAAGGTATGTATTCTCTGGCATTATGAAACCTAGAATACAGTGTTTCTTTCTATGTGTTATGTCTGAACCAGTGGCATAAATTTCATTTTTTGTCTAACTTTATCTCTGACGGATGTTGTCTGATTTAAGCTATCCAATCCTTTTTTATTGGCTCCTGCTTTTTCAGTATATCTTCAATCTGCTCTCCAACTTTCTTTCTTTAAAGTTATTTTGAAAATAATTGTTTTTATAAGAGTAAGGACAACTAATTACTAATCGACTCATAATCTGGATCATTGCATTATTAAATATACATATTTTTCTTTTTATTCAAATAACAGTGGCCTAAGGTAACAATGTTAAAATCTCAGTGGCTTACCACACGTGAAACTAAGTTCTCGCTTATGCTAGTAGCCTAATGAGAGTGTGTGTGGCATTGCTTCTCACAGTTGCAAAGCATCACAAGCTCACGGAGGCTCTGCTTCTTGAAGCTGCACTGCTGAAATATGTGGCTTCTTTGATGAAGGTTGAGAGTTGAGGTGTCCCGTATGGACTTTGAAATGCTTTGGTCCAGAAGATGCCCATACCACTTTACCATTTCCTTCCACAGACCCATAACCATGGGTCATGTGGCATTACCTAGCAAGAGGGGGGCAGGGAAGTGTGAGGGAGCATTTGTGTATTGGTGGGCAATAACATGCTTGCTGTATTTTTGTACCTTTAGATTTCTGGTTTATTTCCACACTGGTATGAATGAAGCAGATGTGAGTTATTGTATTTCATTTAACCAGGATGGAGGCAGAAAGAAGACACCTTTGTTAAAATACATTGTTATTTGTGTCAGTAAAACAGTGAAAATAATTTTCTTTTTCTAAAGTTTATTTTTGAGGTGGCGGGGGGAGGGACAGAGAGAGAGAGAGGCAGGGGGGTGGACACAGAATCTGAAACAGGCTCTAGGCTCTGAGCTGTCAAGACAGAGCCCAATGTGGGGCTTGAACTCTTAAAGGCGAGGCAAGATCATGACCTGAGCTGAAGTCTGACGACTTCAACTTGAGCCATCTAGGTGCCCCTAAAAACCATTTTTCTTAAGCCCCTGTGGTAAGGTACTATAAAAAAATACACATGATGTGTAAGACACAGAAGTAGAAAAATTGTCATGCAAAGAGAAACAGAATACTTGACCAAATGTGACCCAAGTGATAATTAAAAAAAAAATTTTTTTTAATGTTTATTTATTTTTGAGACAGAGAGAGACAGAGCATGAATGGGGGAGGGTCAGAGAGAGGGAGACACAGAATCTGAAACAGGCTCCAGGCTCTGAGCTGTCAGCACAGAGCCCGACACGGGGCTCGAACCCATGGACCACGAGATCATGACCTGAGCCGAAGTCGGCCGCTTAACCGACTGAGCCACCCAGGCGCCCCCCAAGTGATAATTTTTAATCCAACAAAAACTTTTTATTTGAATTTGAGAGGGGTAGGGAGAGAGGTAGAGGGAGACAGAGAGAATACCAGTAGTCTCCAAGTTCAGTATGGAGCCCGACTCAAGGCTTGATCCTATACCCTGGGATCATTACCTGAGCTGAAATCAATTGTTGGGTGCTCAACTGACTGAGCCACCCAAGTGCCCCCAACAAAAACTTTTTATTTTTATTTTTTTAATTTTAATTTTTTAATGTTTATCTTATTTTTTATGAATATAATTTGTTGTCAAATTGGCTTACATACAACACCCAGTGCTCATTCCAACAAATGCCCTCCTCAATGCCCATCACCCACTTTCCCCTCTCCCCCACCCCCATCCACCCTCAGTTAGTTTTCTGTATTTATTTATTTATTTATTTATTTATTTTTTAATATATGAAATTTACCGTCAAATTGGTTTCCATACAACACCCAGTGCTCATCCCAAAAGGTGCCCTCCTCAATACCCATCACCCACCCTCCCCTCCCTCCCACCCCCTATCAACCCTCAGTTTATTCTCAGTTTTTAACAGACTCTTATGCTTTGGCTCTCTCCCACTCTAACCTCTTTTTTTTTTTTTTCCTTCCCCTCCCCCATGGGTTTCTGTTAAGTTTCTCAGGATCCACATAAGAGTGAAACCATATGGTATCTGTCTTTCTCTGTATGGCTTATTTCACTTAGCATCACACTCTCCAGTTCCATCCACGTTGCTACAAAAGGCCATATTTCGTTCTTTCTCATTGCCACGTAGTATTCCATTGTGTATATAAACCACAATTTCTTTATCCATTCATCAGCTGATGGACATTTAGGCTCTTTCCATAATTTGGCTATTGTTGAGAGTGCTGCTATAAACATTGGGGTACACGTGCCCCTATTGCTGGGTCATAGGGTAGGTCTATTTTTAATTTTCTGAGGAACTTCCACACTGCTTTCCAGAGCGGCTGCACCAATTTGCATTCCCACCAACAGTGCAAGAGGGTTCCCGTTTCTCCACATCCTCTCCAGCATCTATAGTCTCCTGATTTCTTCATTTTGGCCACTCTGACTGGCGTGAGGTGATATCTGAGTGTGGTTTTGATTTGTATTTCCCTGATGAGGAGCGACGTTGAACATCTTTTCATGTGCCTGTTGGCCATCCGGATGTCTTCTTTAGAGAAGTGTCTATTCATGTTTTCTGCCCATTTCTTCACTGGGTTATTTGTTTTTCGGGTGTGGAGTTTGGTGAGCTCTTTATAGATTTTGGATACTAGCCCTTTGTCCGATATGTCATTTGCAAATATCTTTTCCCATTCCGTTGGTTGCCTTTTAGTTTTGTTGGTTGTTTCCTTTGCTGTACAGAAGCTTTTTATCTTCATAAGGTCCCAGTAATTCACTTTTGCTTTTAATTCCCTTGCCTTTGGGGATGTGTCGAGCAAGAGATTGCTACGGCTGAGGTCAGAGAGGTCTTTTCCTGCTTTCTCCTTAGAGGAGAAAGCAGGAAAAGACCTCTCTGTTTCCTGTATTTAAAAGTGTTTTGTGGTTTGCCTCCCTCCCTCTCTGTTTGTAACTATTTTTTTTACCCTTCCCTTTCCCCATGGTCTTCTGTTAAGTTTCTCAAGATCCACATATAAGTGAAAACATATGATGTCTGTCCTTTTCTGACTGACTTACTTCACTCAGCATAATACCTTCCAGTTCCATCCACATTGCTGCAAATGGCATGATTTCATTCTTTCTCATTGCCAAGTAGTATGCCATTGTATGTATAAACCACATCTTTATCCATTCATCAGTTGATGGACATTTAGGCTCCTTCCATAATTTGGCTAGTTTAAAGGGCTGCTATAAACACTGGGGTACACATGCCCCTATGCATCAGCACTCCTGTATCCCTTGGGTAAATTCCTAGCAGTGCTAATGCTGGGTCATACGGTAGTTCTATTTTCAATTGACAAAAACTTTTTAACAGCAAGGCAATGCTAACAAAAAGGCATATTGGATAGGCACTACAAGAAACTGCATAAGATAGTTAATGAGTACTTTTTATAAAACTACCCTGTTGCGTGAGCACAAGTTATAGCAGTGAATAAAACAAAGTCCCTGCTCTCCTGGAACTTAGCTTTAAAGCATAATAATGGCTAACCTGTATTTAGGCTTACTGTTAGTACTCTTGTTACTTATTTACATATTTCATTTCATCCTTGTAACAATCTCATGAGGTTGTTGTAATTTTTTTTCACCCATCTACTGATTTAATAGGTTTCTTTTTTTTAATTGTATTTTTTTAATTTACATCCAAATTGGTTAGCACATAGTGCAACACTGATTTCAGAAGTAGATTCCTTCATGCCCCTTACCCATTTAGCCCACCCCCCCACACCCCCTCCAGTAACCCTCAGTTTGTTCTCCATATTTAAGAGTATCTCATGTTTTGTCCCCCTCCCTGTTTTTATATTTTTTGCTTCCCTTCTCTTATGTTCATCTGTTCTGTGACTTAAAGTCCTCATATGAGTAAGATCATATATTTTCCTTTCTCTAATTTCTCTTAGCATAATACCCTCTAGTTCCATCCATGTAATTGCAAATGGCAAGATTTAATTCTTTTTGATTGCCGAGTAATACTGCATTGTATGTGTGTGTGTGTGTGTGTATGTATGTGTGTGTATATATATATATATATATATATATATATATATATACCACATCTTCTTTATCCATTCATTCATGGATGGACATTTGGGCTCTTTCCATACTTTGACTATTGTTGATAGTGCTGATATTAACATTGGGGTGCATGTGCCCCTTCAAAACAGCATACCTGTATCTCTTGGATACATAGCTAGTAGTGCAGTTGCTGGGTTGCAGGGTAGTTCTATTTTTAGTTTTTTGAGGAACTTCCATACAGTTTTCCAGAGTGGCTGCACCAGCTTGCACTCCCACAAACAATGCAAAAGAGATCCTCTTTCTCCACATCCTCACCAACATCTGTTGTTGCCTGAGTTGTTAATGTTAGCCATTCTGACAGGTGTGAGATGGTATTTCATTGTGGTTTTGATTTGTATTTCCCTGATGATGAGTGATGAGCATTTTTTCATGTGTTGGTTGGCCATCTGGATGTCTTCTTTGGAGAAGTGTGTATTCATGTCTTTTGCCCATTTCTTCACTGGATTATTTGTTTTTTGGGTGTTGAGTTTGAGAAATTCTTGATAGATTTTGGATACTAACCCTTTATCTGATATGTCGTTTGCAAGTATCTTGTCCCATTCTGTCGGTTGCCTTTTAGTTTTGCTGATTGTTTCCTTCACTGTGCAGAAGTTTTTTATTTTGATGAGGTCCCAGTAGTTCACTTTTGCCTTTGTTTCCCTTGTGTCCAGAAATGTGTTGAGTAAGAAGTTGCTGCAGCCAAGATCGAAGAGGTTTTTGCCTGCTTTCTCCTCGAGGATTTTGATGGCTTCCTGTCTTACATTGAGGTCTTTAATCCATTTTGAGTTTATTTTTGTGTATGGTGTAAAAAGTTGTCCAAGTTCATTCTTCTGCAAGTCGCTGTCCAGTTTTCCCAGCACTATTTGCTGAAGAGACTGTCTTCATTCCATTGAATATTCCTTCCTGCTTGATCAAAGATTAGTTGATCAAAAGATTAGGCCATACATTTGTGGGTCCATTTCTGGGTTCTCTATTCTGTTCCATTGATCTGAGTGTCTGTTTTTGTGCCAAGAGGTTGTTGTAATTTAACCGGGGATATTAAGATAAACTTTGAGGAGATAAGCATCTTCTTTTAATGGATTTTTTTATTCACCTGAATCAATAGTAAGTTTAGAGATGTTTGGTTCGACCATATGAAATTATCATTTTTATAGGTCACCAATTATCAAATATTGGCAATTTCATGCAATTTAACCTAATAGTCAAAATTTCTGGAAATTATTATCAGAACAAAAATAGGCACTATCATCATCCATTTATCATGTTAATAGCATTTACTGAGTTCTTCAGTGTGTCCATCATTGAACTAACATTTCACATGTATTTTTCCATTTAATTCTAGACTAGTTTCTTTTTTTTTTAGTTTTTTTTTTTTTTTTATGTTTTTATTTATTTTTGAAGGAGAGAGAGAGAGAGACAGCACGAGTAGGGGGAGGAACAGAGAGAGAGGGAGACACAGAATTGGAGGCAGGCTCCAGGCTCTAAGCTGTCAGCACAAAGCCCTATGCGGAGCTCAAACCCACGAACCGCGAGATCATGACCTGAGCCGAAGTCGGACGCTCAACCGACTGAGCCATCCAGGCGCCCCTAGACTAGTTTCTTATGGCTCATGCAAACAAATTACCACAAACTTAATTGTTAAAAAAAAGCCCCAACAAATTTATTATCTTATAATTGGAAGTCAGAAGTCCAAACAGGTTTCAGGCCTCTTTCTCCATCTTTAAAGCCAGTGATTCCATCGCTCTGAATTGTGATTCTGTGGTCACAGCTCTTTCTTTGATTCTAAAGGACCCCTTGTGATTACTTTGGATCCACCTGGATAATATGAGATAATCTCCCTACTTGCCAAGGTCCTTAACTTAATTGCTTCTAAAAAGTCCATATAAGGTAACATAGCCTTGTGTATAAGGGATAAGGATGTTGACATGTTTGGTGGCCACATCTTCTAATATAATTCCATGTAGTAGGAACTATCATCCCTGTTTTATAGATGAGAGAGGCTGTAAGCCTATCCACAGTCTCATTAGGCAATGATGGGGCGAAAATGAGAACAGACGTATCTTACTTAAGTGATTCTACTCTACCAGTGAAACCAAGACAACAAACAAAACCGTTCTAGGTGTTCACTTACAGTTCCAATAAAATAATTCAGTCTGGCAAGTCTGAAGCAACTTACTCTGATGGAGCAAAAAGAAGGCCATTCTCGCCACAGTTATTTTTTTATGGCTTGAAAGTTTTTTCTTCCGTGCTTAAGAGTGTGAAGCCCTGGGGTTTCAAGATATCTGGGCTTTTGAAGAAAGTTAAAGTTGCCACTTTCACAAAAATTTGAATGCTCTTCTGCCCTGCTGAGAGCACAAGTCAGGTTCATTAATTTCAGAAACCATATCTACCCTCTCTCTGCCTCCTATCCAAATGGAGTATTTTATATCAGATACCTCTATCTAGTCATATGTGTCTTTGTCACACACATTACATCTTACACACTACATACACTTCAATATGTAGTAATAATTTTTAATTTAAATAGAAACAGAACCTCTGTTTATCAGGCTTAATCTGAAAGCCCTGCCTTAAAATGATCACCATCACACTCCTGCCAAAAGCATGGGTGAAATGGTTGATGTTGAAAAAAATATAGGACTACTTAAATTATTATTTTCTCTGGCTCTTTAATCACTATTATTATTTAAAAAGAAGACTGCATCAAATGCACGCAATAATAAAGCCCTTAGCTGTTACCATTTAAAGCAATGGTATTATAAAGAGCAGTCCTGCATATTTTGCAGAACTGTTTCTTGAGTACATACTTTTACTCCTGTCCACACCCTTCACCACTGTTCCTCACTCTGCCCAACACAGCCACTGCCTCCTGCTCTGACAGACTGAGTACATTTTTCATGTAATTGAATGTTCTTAACAAATATTTACAGGAAAATTCCTCAAGGTCAGTAAGAGATAAGTGATTCATCATCTTTCCTTTTATTTCTGTGACTGCCAGGAAACTCAGGGCCTAAATTGGCACTAACTTGTAGAACAGCTTCTATTCTCTTTTTGTGTGAATTCATGTTTGTTGTATTACTAGCCAAACATATGTGTGTTTCAAATTATTTAACAAACATGGGCTTGGTATGTGTTTTAAGGAAATAATATTAAAGTAATTTATAAGCTACCACATAAAGCTTCTGGTGAGTGCTTTCAGTCTAATGATTTCTAAAAGTGATGGATTTGGGAAGAGAAGGTCACCATCCCTCCCAGTCATCCATGGGCAGAAACTCAAAGTGGCAGGTTGGCTTTAATTCTTCAGGAATTTGATGATAGGGCATTATCCAGAATTCTGATTGTTATTTCTGTGATTTGGTCTGCCTGAAGCTTAGATAGTGAGATGTTAAAGTTCAAAATTTCAGAGAGGTAGAACATATAAAAAGGAGTCTGAGTTGCCAAATGGCCTGACATACTAACAGCATCTTATAGGATTGTGGGTAAGCACATATATACTGATTCTAAAACGTGCCATTCTCGTGTGTCAAGACATACACAAGAGAATGGTTTTAAATCCAGAATACATGTCAGTGGAGGTCTTGTCATCAGTGCTCTGGCGTAATACCTGCAGGTGGTAAATGCTTCATAACTCCTGTTGAATTACTAAGGACAAATTTTAAATAGTGCACACCTTTGAAAGTAGTTGTGTTTTATAAGTAGTAAAAACAAGATTCAGAATTTGGTTGTTTGTGGAATTGGTGATGTAATAATGCTTTGGGACATTTATTTGGAAAATTCCTACCGCTTCTGGTGCAGGATTGGTAACTAAAGGGGGACAAAGAAGTGTTATTGTTTATGGATTCTTGGTAAGAAGAAACCAAGTTGGGGGAAAAATAAAACAAAAAAGAAGAGACCAAGATGATGAGGACCAAGTGATGGAATGAAGCCTGTTTCTCTGACTGGTTTATGGAACTGGTTTTGAGTCCCAAGGAGAGAAGTAGATGAGGAACCATGTTATGGGGACGTGGTGATACTTTGGGGAAAAGTTAGGCTCATTTACAGCCTGGGAAACAAAGTATCATACACTTTTGAGATCTAGAATGCAAGTTAGTATGCTGAGGGTCTGGGCTGCCGGGAGTGTGACAGCCATCTTCCACAGAGCAGCCTTCTCATGGAGGGCATGGGTGGCAAAGATTGTGGCTCAGAAATCCGTTGACTTGTTCCTGAAGCTAGGAGACACTTTTGTTGATTCTCAGTCATTACCGGGAGAGATATTGAGTGATGTCTTTATGTTCAAGGGCACATTTATTCCCTATTCTTGATTTTTTTTTCTTCTTCCCCCTTAATCTGTTAGAGGAGTTTTAAGGGAAAAACTGAGTAATGAAACATCTCTCTCCCCACTTTCTCAATGGAAAGAGCCTGTGAAAGCAGCACAGATCTTGCTTTTCTCTCTGCCAAGCAGTGAGAAGGATCTGTCTTACCTGGGGGAGCCTGTGGTTTGCCTCTACTACCTGTGACTTGGTGGGGGCACCGAGTGGTCTATGTCTAATTGAGGGTTTAACATTAGAAAGCCCCAAAAACATATAGTTAAGAGCTCTGTTCTGTAATAATTTTTCTAGTAGCAAAGATGATATTTTGGACTTCTGCCTTACTCTTGCCTTATTTCTGAAATGTTTTAGGACACAGACAGATTCATTGTGAGATACATAATTTGCACACAAAAAGCAACAGCCTTCATATATGCCAGTGTTTCTTAACTGACCCCCCACCCCCCCCAGCCCTATGTGACATATGATCATGTCTGGAAATATTTTGGGTTTTCATGACTGGGGATGGTAGTGATACCAACATCTAATGGGTAGATGCCAGAGATCTACTGAATATCTTAAAATGCATGAGATAGCCTCCCCCCACCCCCCCAAAAAAGAATTACTTGTCTCATAATGTCATTAGTGCAGTGCCAAGGTTGAAAGATCCTAATATACACAAATAATAACATGTTAGAAGATATAATGGGCAGAAAAAAATTTTTAGTGTTTATTTATATTTGAGAGAGACAGTGTGAGTGGGGGAGGGACAGAGAGAGAGGGAGACACACAATCCATAGCAGGCTCTAGGCTCTGACCTGTCAGCACAGAGCCTGATTCAGGGCTCTAACTCATGGACCCTGAGATAATGACCTGAGCTGAAGTCAGGCACTTAACCGACTTAGCCACCTAGGTAACCCTCTGCTCTGAGATTTATAAGGTGTAAGAACAGTCTTCTTATTACTGAGACTGTGGGCAATTTAGTTTTTTCATGTGACATAGCTATCTTCTAGGACAACTGGGGTAAATGGGATTGTATTCATGACCCAGGGATTCCATGTAGCAAGTGCCCAGGAGAAACTTTCTCTTATTGTTCGATTGGAGATCTAGTAGACCTTGGGACTTCAGAGACTTCTTATAGTATCTGCCAGCATGCTTGCTGTGGTTGTTGAACTACCCTAGTAGGATCATAGAAGGCAGGTGTATCAGGGGTATGTGCTAAGATTCCCTGTGCTCAGATTTTATTTTATTTTTAAAAAATGTTTTTATTTATTTTTGAGAGGTAGAGTGCGAGTAGGGGAGAGGCAGAGAAAGAGAAGGAGACACAGAATCTGAAGTAGGCTCCAGGCTCTGAGCTGTCAGCATAGAGCCTGATGCAGGGCTCAAACTGACGAACCGTGAGATCATGGCCTGAGTCGAAGTCGGATGCTTAACCACCTGAGCCACCCAGAGGCCCCCTGTCCTTTGAATCAGCATTACCATCCTGCTAGGTTCTTCAATAAATTAAATAAATCTTAGAAAATCCCCTGTTCACGCTTTGTCTCTCTCTCAAAATAAATAAACTTCTTATTTTTATTATTTTTTTAAATTTAAACCCAAATTAGTTAACATATAGTGTCATGATGATTTCAGGAATAGAATTTAGTGATTCATCACTTACACATAACACCCAGTGCTCATCCCAACAAGTGTCCAGATTTGTGTGACTTATAAGCAGAAGTTTTCGAACTTGTACTTTTGAAATTGTTTCCCCCATTGAAATGCATTTCAATTTGGGGTTGTCTAACTCGTAGGATTGTATAGTCAGCATAGCATAATGATTAAGAACCAGAAGTTTTGGAAAAAGATACATTTAAGATCCCAGGTATTTTACTTTGTTAACAGGGTCTCCATTTCCTCATCTACAGAATAAGCATAATTATTCTTAAATTATGGAATCATTTTTTAAAATAGGAATTATTATTTTTTGATTTTTTTTTTAATTTAAATTCAAGTTAGTTAACATATAATGTAGTATTGGTTTCAGGAGTAGAATTTGGTTGGGGTGCCTGGGTGGCTTAGTTGGTTAAGCGTCCGACTTCGGCTCGGGTCATGATCTCATGATTTGTGTGTATGAGCCATGTGTTGGGCTTTGTCGTGACAGCTCAGAGCCTGGAGCCTGCTTTGGTTTCTGTTTTTCCCTCTCTGTCTGCTCCCGCCCTGCCCTGCACATGCTCTATCTCTCAGAAGTAAATAAACATTAAAAAAATTAGTAATTTATTACTTACATATAACACCCAATGCTCATCCCAACAAGTGCCCTCTTTAATTTAACCCATCCCCCCACCCACTGAGCAACTCTCAGTTTGTTCTCTATAGTTAAGAGTCTCTTATGGTTTGCCTCCCTCTCTTATTTTATCTTATTTTAGTTTTCTTTCTCTTCCCCCATGTTCATCTGTTTTGTTTCTTAAATTCCACATATGAGTATTTGTCTTAGATTTATTTCACTTGGCATAATACACTGTAGTTCCATCCACATTGTTGCAAATGGCAAGATTTCTCTCTTTTTGATCACTGAGTAATATTCCATTGTGTGTGTGTGTGTGTGTGTGTGTGTGTGTGTGCGCGCGCGCGCGCTACATCTTTTATCTAGTCATCCACTGAGGGACATTTGGGCTCTTTCCATAATTAGCTATTGTTGACAGTGCTGCTATAAACATTGGGGAGTGCGTGCCCCTTCAAATTAGCATTTTTGTATCTTTTGGATAACTACCTAGTAATGCAAAGTCCGGGTTGTAGGGTAGTTCTATTTTTAACTTTTTGAGGAACCTCCATACCATTCTCCAGAGTGGCTGCACCAGTCTGCATTCTTTCTAACAGTATAAAAGTTTTCCCCTCTCTCCCCCTTCTCCCCATCATCTGTTGTTTCTTGAATTGTTAATTTTAGCCATTCTGACAGGTGTAAAATGGTACTCATTGTGATTTTGATTTGTATTTCCCTGATGATGAGTGATGTTGAGCATCTTCTTCATGTGTCTATTAGCCATCTGGATGTCTTTGGAAAATTGTCTATTCATGTCTTCTACCCATTTCTTTTTTTTTTTTTTTAATTTTTTAAACATTTACTTATTTTTGAGAGACAGAGAGAGAGAGAGACAAATCACGAGTGGGGGAGAGGTAGAGAGAGATGAAGACAAAGAATCCAAAGGAGGCTCCGGGCTCTGAGGTGTCTGCACAGAGCCCAATGTGGGGCTTGAACTCATGGACAGGGAGATCATGACCTGAGCTGAAGTTGGATGCTTAACCAACGGGCCACCCAGGTGCCCCTCTTCTACGCATTTATTAACTAGTTTGTTTGTTTTTTGGTGTTGAGTTTGATATGTTCTTTATAGATTTTGCATACTAACCCTTTATCAGATAAGTCATTTGCAAATATCTTCTTCCATTCCATAGGCTGCCTTTTAGTTTTGTTGATTGTTTCCTTTGCTGTTCAGAAGCTTTTTATGTTAATTATGTCCCAATAGTTTAATTTTGCTTTTGTTTCTCTTGTCTCCAGAGACATGTCTAGCAAGAAGTTGCTCTGGCTGAGGTCAAAGAGGTTGCTACCTGTTTTCTCCTCTAGGATTTTGATGGTTTTCTGTCTTACATTTAGGTCTTTCATCTATTTTGAATTATTTTTGTGTATGGTGTAAGAAAGTGGTCCAGTTTAATTCTTTTGCATGCCACTGTCCAGTTTTCCCAACACCATTTGCTGAAGAAACTTTTTCCATTGGTTATTCTTTCCTGCTTTGTTGAAGATTAGTCGAACATTGGCCATACATTTGTGGGTACATTGCTGGGTTCTCTTTTTTTTCCCATTGATCTGTATGTCTGTTTTTGTGCCAGGATCATACTGTTTGGATGATTACAGCTTTGTAATACAACATGAAGTCTGGAATTATGATGCCTCCAGCTTTGTTTTTTTGTTTTTTTGTTTTTTTTTCAAGATTGCTTTGGCTATTCTGGGTCTTTTCTGGTTCCATACAAATTTGAGAATGGTTTGTTCTAGCTCTGTGAAAAATTCTAGTTTTATTTTGATAGGGATTACACTGAATGTGTAGATTTCTTTGAGTAGTATAGATATTTTAACAGTATTTGTTCTTCCATGAGCATGGAATGTTTTTCCATTTCTTTTTGTCTTCTTCAATGTCTTTCATAAATTTTCTATAGTTTTCAGTATACAGATCTTTGACCTCTTTGGGAAGGTTTATTCCTAGGTACCTTTTGGGTTTTGGTTATAATTAAAGGGAAAAAAATAAAATGCTTAATAAAGTGTCTGACAAAATATAAATACCTAATAAATAAAAGACTTAAAGGAATATTTAAGATTAATCCTATCCTGAGTATTCACATCCTTAAACCTAGTTCTGGCAAGCCTTCCTGCTGTGAATTCCCTTTACTAAACAGTTTCACCATTGCTGTTCCAACAAACATCTTTCCGTGTCATTCCTTTATATACATCAAAAGTCTGCCAAGCCCTTTGGTCCTTACCTAACTTGGTATAAGGTTTCTCTCACAGCTTTGGAATTTCCACTTAAAATGCAGTAAAAATAAAAAACACATTGCTGTGGGCTCTGTGAAAATTGTTTACTAGTTTTCTGTTTTTTTTTTTTTAAGAGAATCAGTCATCATTTTTGAAACAATATTTTTAATGGATTAAATTTAGTTTAATATAGATAATGGCAGTGGCAGATAACTCAAAGAATGGAATAATAATTTTTTCCCCTTCTTTAGTAAAGGTCTCAGGTAAAACTTGAATTTAAAGTAAAGTCTGGTGGCTCCTGGGTGGCTCAGTTAGTTGAGTGGCCAACTTCAGCTCAGGTCATGATCTCATGGTTCGTGGGTTCGAGCCCCACGTCAAGCTCTGTGCTGATAGCTCAGAGCCTGAAGCCTGTTTCAGATTCTGTCTCTGGCTCTCTCTGCCCCTCCCCTGCTTGTGCTCTGTCTCTCTGTCTCTGAAATAAATAAACATTAAAAAAATTTTAAAGTAAAGTCTGAAGCAGCTTTAGGTTCTGCAAGTAACTATTCCTGTGACAAATCAAAGAATAATGTTTATGTTCTTCCAGGAAGATCATTGCCAATTGATCTTTTTGGCAAAACCTACACATATGAATAGCTGTAGAATAATTGAAATAGAATCAGTATATTTTTGAGAAGGGACCAACAATATTATGTGATATAGTAAGCCATTTAAAGACATTCTATCTGAAACACATGGAAATGTTGAACTTTATTTTGAGTATATATAGGTAAAAATTCATGTTGGATTTTTTTTTGTCTTAGAAATTTTATTTTAATTTTCATTAAAATTTTTTTAAAAAAATTAATTTATTTTTGAGAGAAACAGAGCATGAGCAGGGAAGGGGCAGAGGGAGAGGGAGACAGAATCTAAAGACACAGAATCTCCAGCTGTCAGCACAGATCCCGACCTGGGGCTCAAACTCATGGACCCTGAGATCATGACCTGAGCTGAAGTTGGACACTTAACTGACTGAGCAACCCAGGCACCCCTTGGAAATTTTATTTTTAATTGTGTTTTCCATGATGAATTGTGCCTGTGGTAGTCATCAATGATTCAGGTAAAAGGCAGTTATTGCTGGAAGAAAAGACTAGGGCCTTCACTGATTCAGTGAGCACCCATAGAACTCTATTCTGAGGTTGCATTGATGGAAGACAGAAATGGTCATGGTCCTCATGGAGTCATAGCCTAACAGGGGCAGACATGAAACACGTAGTTGTAAGAGTAGTTCATTTCAGCTGTAATAAATGTCATGAAGGAAGAGTAGAGTTAGAAGGTGAAGCTGAGTGATTGGAGCATGGTTGCCTTAATATTCAGATTTTGTACACTAGAATTCATCCCAATTCTTTCTGAGAGATGGTATCTGGGAATTTTATTTAAAAATTAAAAAAAAAATTTTAATCTTTATTTATTGTTGAGAGAGAGACAGAGTGTGAGAAGGGGAGGAGCAGAGAGAGAGGCAGACACAGAATCTGAAGCAGGCTCCAGGCCCTGAGCTGTCAGCGCGGAGCTGTGAGGACAGAGCCCGACGGGGGGCTTGAACCCACGAACCATGAGATCATGACCTGAGCTGAAGTCGGACACTCAACTGACTGAGCCACCCAGGTGCCCCTAAATTTTTTTTAATGTTTATTTTTAATTTAGAGAGAGAGAGGGAGAGAGAGAGAGAGCACGCGGGGGAGGGGTAGACAGAGAGAGACACAGAATCTGAAGCAGGTTCCAGGCTCTGAGCTGTTAGCACAGAGCCTGATGCCATGAACTGTGAGATCATGACCTGAGCGGAAGTTGGACACTTAACTGACTGAGCCACTCAGGGGCCCTGGTTTCTGGGAATTTTAGATGTGATAGTTATAATTGGACAAAGGAAGGGGAGAGGCTGTGGAGAGAATTTATGCTTATTGAGCCTTTACTGTGTGTCATGCACATTAGAGACATTGTTTAATTTTGAGAACAGCTCTAAGAGAGAGAAATTATTATTCCCATTTACACACGAAAAAGCTGAGAAACAGAGAAGTGAAGTGATTTCTCCAAGCTCTCTCTGTGCCAGACTGAGCCAGGTCTCACCCCAGTATGCTCCTTTTAGTTGCTTTAACCCTTCTAGTAGTTTTTTTCATGTTAATCAGTAGCCTTCCTTTGCCTTAGGCTAGTACACCTCATGACTATTTTCTATAAAAATACGACAGAATATTCTCACACAAGTCAGAGTTACCTGTTTTTGTTTGAGACTCTCTCAAAGCAAACAGAAAACGAGACATAACTGTGTCCTAAGTGACTAGAAAAAATTTAACCTCCTCACAATTGTTTGAAATCATTTTACCTGAAAAAAGTCTGTAGATTCAGGAAAACTAAACTTGTAAAAACAGATGTAATTCAGGAAGTATAGTTTTTTGGTATTTATCCGGGAAAATGGTAATTCCACAAATATTTTTTTAGTTATGTGCTTTTATGCAATTCAGGGCCTTTAAATTAGATTTTATAAAGTCTGGCTTTTAAGAAAATATTAAATTAAATGGAAAAATATTTCAAAGTCATGCAGGCATATGAGGCTGAACTATTACATATATATATGCAAGCTTTTGATTCACATAATATAATCTATAAATGTGGAGATGATTCACAAAGTAGAAAAGAGTGACACAAATACAGGAAAGGAGAAGAAAACTGCTTTCAGGTGCAAAGAATTGAATGCATAATTCAACAGTTAAAAAGAATAAATTTATGGCCAGCTGATCAGTTAACATTATTTGTGGCTTCCTGTGGTTAAATGATATAGCTAATTCCATTCTCTTTCATGAGCCACAAACAACATTCAATTGCCAATATGAGAATTAAGCTGACACACTGAGTAAATGGGTCTAAAAACCAACTAATAGAAGTGGAAGTTTGTGAATATTGGCCTATCAGTGTCAATTTTAGGTGTCACACAAAACACTGAGCTTGCTTCCCAGAAATCTCTATTCCATTGGTATTCATTCAGTATTGGACATTAGTTATTTACTTATAAAATATGTGCTCATTACAAAGGTCTGTGAGTGCAGTTGCATTAATTATTCATCCTAAGATTCTGAAACATGGGGGAGATTCCGAAAGGTAATTTAAACTGCTGATGGGAAATGTGTCATGTGCAAGCCCATCAGCAAGGTTTCAGGAAGTGGGTCATGGATTTGGAAGGAAGCAACCAACCAGGCACTTCTATCATTGTCGTTAAAGTTATCCACCATTTAAAAAGATAAAAGAGATAAATGCCTTTTTTCCCTAAAAAAATGAATATATTAGAAATAGGTCAAGAGGATGTGAATTTATTTTATTTACCTCCTTCTACCCAAACCCACTTCCTTGAGTGTGTATAGACTAAGAATTGCAATATCATAAGATGATAGGAATCGGGTTTGTTTTACTATTTTCATTGTTAAAATGGAATAGGGGTGTCCTGCAATTTAACTATGGCCTATATCAATGTAGATATATGGGCATAAAGATAAAAATTAGAAGATTGGTCATTCATTTTAAGAAATGTTTCATTTTTAAATGTTAAATATATTTTCCATGTTTTTCATTTAAATACCAAGCTCTCAATACCTTAAAATAATTTCTTTTGCTTTTTTTTTTTGAAAATTTTAGGTTTTTTTTCATTATTATTGTGAGAGAGAGCAAGCAAATGCATAATCAGAGGAGAGGAGGAGAGGGAGCAAGAGAGAATCCCAAGCAGGCTCCACGCTCAGTGTGGAGCCCGATGAGGGGCTTGATCCCACAACTCAGGATCGTGACCTGAGCCAAAATTAAGAGTTAGATGCTCAACCCATTGAACCACTCAGGCACCCTTGGAAATTTTAGTTTTAATTGTTCTGAAACCCTTTAAAAATACTAATCATTGATATCACGCAGATACACACACACACACACACACACGCATACGTACATGTGTTATACAAAGCATAAATATATCTCTTTGTTTAAAAACTCAAACTACAAAGAACTATAGTCTTGAAAATCTAGAAACCTCCTTTTATTATTTCCCCCACCTCCATTTTTCTCTTGAAGGAGTTTACTGTCAACAATTTTTGGGCACAATTTCTATCCTCTTTCTCTTTATTTGCATATAAACACACACATACTTGTGTATATTTCATTTTTTGCAGAAATTGGATAAAGTACTTTTAAAAATTAATTTTATTAGAAATACTAAGATAATGTCTCACATGAAGAGATGATTATTTCTACAATCATTATTAACTCATTCTGTTTTCTTTTGGGTTGATTTATAGCTGTGTGAATTTGTAACTGTCCTTCATTAATGGTCAATCTTGTAATCTTGTGTTCCATAGTATCAGATGCAAAGTGCCTGGAATATATTGCTCATTTAAATTTCTCTTTGCAATTAACAATGAAGATATATTTGCACTTTCTGATTAGATAATCTATGAAGGCATGGTCTGAAAGTAGAGGCAGGTACATAAATACATAGTATTTGATATTGCAGTAAGAAGAAGGAAGGATAAATAATAAGAAATCTCAAACTTCCTTGGGAGATATAATGAACTAAAAATAAACCCTTGTATTTCTGGAGCGTTAGAGCCCTTTTTTGAAGATACGAGATGCTACCTTTACATGTAAGAGGGAAGTGGTGGTGGTCAGGGACAGGAGTAGGTTTTAACAAATTAGTATGTATTTTTTTCAGAGGATATTAAAAATATTTTATCTTCTGGTAAAGTTTATTTTTTAAATTTCACTGGTGATTCATGCATGTGGATAAAATAATTCAGATAGTCCGGAATGGTACCATTCTCTGACCCTGCCCCAACGCCTATGATTCATCTTACTCAGAGATACTTTTTAAAGTGTGTGTGTGTGTGTGTGTGTGTGTGTGTGTGTGTGTGTTACCCCCTAAACTCTCAACCAGAAGTTAATTCTTTTTATTGAAGTTGAATTTGATTAAATCAAGAGAGCTGCTATTCTCTCACAGTAGGGCCCTGTGATACCAAGATATTTGAGCCTTCAGCCTTATGTTGGGATTTTTCAATGGAATGCTTCTGGGGATCTGACACTTATAGCTAGGGATGTGCTCATGGTAATGGATGTAGATAACAAAGAGTTACCCAGATCTTTCTGCTCTGAGGGCACATACGTGACTAAGAATTAAGTGGATAAAATGTTCAGTTAACAATTATTTATTGAGTGCCTATTACATGAAGCCATATAAAGGCATGTTCTAGATTTAGGAGATACAAATACAAGCTAAGCAAATTACCTGTATTCATAGAATTTACACTTTTAAATTATTATTATTTTTATTTTTTTATGAAAAAATTTTTTACATTTATTTATTTTTGAGAGAGACAGAGCCACAAGTGGGGGATGGGCAGAGAGAGAAGGAGACACAGAATCCGAAGCAGGCTCCAGGCTCTGAGCTGTCTGCACAGAGCCCGACGCAGGGCTCTAACTCACAAACCGCAGGATCATGGCCTAAGCTGAAGTCGGATGCTCAACCGACTGAGCCACCCAGGCGACCCATAGATTTTACATTTTAATAGGGGATATTGTCATTAAACAAGAACAAATATGTAATAAAATGTGAATTAGTGATAAATTCCATAAAAGATAAAATACGCAAAATGATCTATTTTAGATAGAGTGTTAGGGAAGGCCTTTATCAGAAAGATAAGTAGAAACCAAAATGAAACTTGTAACTGAAACTTCAGGAGGAAACCTCCAGACAGAGGGAAGGTCAAGTCAACGTTTCTTCAGCAGAAAGCTAGTAGTATTTTTGGGGAATTTCACAAAGGCCAGTGTCCTGGAGTGGAGTGAGTACAGGGGAATAGTAGGACTTTAAGAGAGCAGAAATGTGCTCAGGGGACAAATTAAATGGGGTTTAGATGCCATGGAGGGAACTTTTGATTATGTTAGGTATGATGGGAAACCATTGGAAGGTTTTGAGCAAGAGATTTCCATCATTCTTTTGGTCTGGGGGTGTCTGAGTGACTTAGTAGGTAAGTATTCAACTCTTGATTTCAGCCCAGGTCATGATCTCACAATTGGTGAGTTTGAGCCCTCCATCCGGCTCCACACAGGTAGCACGGAACCTGCTGGGGATTCTCTCTCTCTCTCTCTCTGACCCTCCTCTCCTTGTGCTTTCTCTCTCTCTCTCTCTCAAAATAAGTAAACTTAAAAAGTTATAAAACAAAAGGAGAACTGGTCTGGCTGCTGTGTGTCTGCTTATGTGCTATGGTTGGGAGTCTTAGTATAGAAAGCTCCTCACAGAGGGTAAATGCAAACTTTGGAAAAGTAGACAATCTCAGATTGATAATGGAGCTGTTCTAGGTGAAACTCTCCTTTTTAAGATTCTCCAGGCACAGGATGCTTTTGTCAGCATTAAACCTGGTCGAGGAGGAGGAGGAGAAGTAGAAGATAAAAGCAGGATGGGAGAGCTGCAAAACTCCATCCTACAAGGCAAATTCTCCTGCTCTCAGAGAGGAAAGTTTGACCACATGCAGTATTTGTAAATATTTAAAAATTATTGATTGAGCTAAAAATACATTCTGTTCTCACACTTCAATGATTACCCTTCCAAAATTACCTGCAAGACAAAATTTAAATTTAAGATTCCTTGAGTTTTTGGAGTTGGTATATTCAATTATGTTAGTTACATTACTTCATCATCAAAAGATAGAGTCAAAAGATAAGCTACAAATTGTGAGAAGGTATGGGAAACTATATGGTTGAAATATTAGTTTTCAGAATATAGGAGGATAAAAAATAGATAACCAATTAAAGATGGACAACACACTTGAATACATGTTTCCCAGAAGGCAAAAAGAGAAATAAACCATGAAAATGTGAAATACTTAAGAGTCTCATTAAAATCAAGGAAATGCAAAGTAAAACTTGAATGAGGTATGATTTATAGCCACCATAGGTGGATTAAAATTAGAGAATGCAAGTTTTGGAGAGGATGTGGAGGACTAAGCACTCTGATCTACTGCTTAAGTGGGTATAATTGGTGCAGTTTGGAAAAGAGCATTATGGGTAACGAGGAGTATGTGTATATCTTATGACTCAGCAATTTCACCTGACTCACTTTAGAGAGGAACTCTTACACATCAGCATCAGAATAAAGATGGAAGAATATTCAAAGCACTATTGTTTGTAATAGCAAACAGCAGGAGCAACAACAATGACAACAATACAACTGAACACAACCCAAGTCTCTATCAACAGTAGAATGGATAAAGTGGAGTATGTTCATACAGTGGAATCCTATAAAACAGTGAAAAATAAATTACCTGCAGCTTGTGCATATCAACATGAATGACTCTCAAGAATATGTTGATGACTGAATGTTAAGTCATTAGAGAATGTACACTACATGATGTGAAAAAAGACAAGACTAAATAAAACATTTTAAGGATACATATATGTGATAAAATATGTGGAAAAGTAAAGAAATAATTGATATGAATTCAGAATGCTGAATATTTCTGTGAAAGAAGAAAAATGTGACCAGGGACATCATTAGAGATTGTTTTTTTTTTTTTCATATAGAGATTTCTAATGGTAATATTCTAATTCTTAAACTGGATGGTGAGTGGGCACGTGGAATTACACTTCATTATGATTCATTAAAATGTACATATATATTATGTACATATACATTATTCTTTTTTGCTGTCAAGTTCATCTCTTTAAGATGTTTACTGAAACTCCATACTGTCCACAGTTTAGGCTGGGAGAAAGCAGAGGAGGGGGGGAACAAAAAGGCTCCCTAAAGCTAAGCCTAACGTCTTTCAGGAGGGTTCTCAGGATTCTCATCTGATGTCTCTGTTAACATCTAGCTTTGAGTGTGTCCAATACGAGCTACAGCATTGACGCCCTTAATAAAATAGGTGTCTGTTAATAAAGAAGAGACTGGATGGTGGATCAGTATCTCACAGTATTTGCCAATCTTTTAAGTAGTTTCTTCAGAGAAGCTACATGTGAAGTTAATGTTTTGACTCCTTGCATGTCTGAAAAAGTCTCCTGTCTATTTTCATAGTTGTTTGCTAGTTTTGTAGAGGGTTTTAGACTGAAAACATTTTTTTTATCTCAGAATCTTAGAACTTTTTTTTTCATTTAGCCTAGCATTCAGAACCAAAAAGTAATACAGTACAACTCCAATAGTGGTTTTGCTTTAGATAACATTTTTTTCCTTTCAAAGACTGTAAACTTCATTTTTTTTTCCTCTTAAAGTTCTGAAATTTCTCTGACATATGCCTGAATGAAGTTTTTATATTTTATTTATATATAAATTTTAAATTCAGCCTGTCAGGGTCTATCAGCCTAAAGACTCATTTCTTTCGTCAGCTCAAATATATCTTGTTGAGAATATCTTTATCTTATGATTTTTTGGTTTCTCTCTCTCTATCTGATTGTTATATGATGTATATTAGATTTTATGATTTTATTTTATCTCAGCTTTCTCTCATATTTTCTGTTTTTGCTTTTTATTTCTATGTTCAAAGACTTTCTGTGAGCTTTTCCTCCAGATCATTCATTTGCTTTCCAGTGTTGCCTATTTCTTAACCCTTTTATTCAGTTTCTCAACTCATCAATAGTATTTTCTTCTTTTTTATTCATTATCTTCATTTTGATTTTTTAATTTATAAGGATTCTTGTTCTTTGATTGCTCCTTTTGCCCACAGCATCTTACTATTGCCTTGTGGATATAGTAGCTATCTCAAATCTGATAAAACCAATTACATGTTTTGTTATATATCTTCTTTTCCAGAGTTACCTCTTTTCACCCATGGGTCATTTTTAAATTTTATTTGTTCAACTTGATCCTCCTCTTTTTTGCTATCTGGTTTTTCTGAAATGGTAGATTATTATCCATTCATATTTAGGAATAAAGATCAAATGAATTAATGTAAAATCAGGTATAATATAAAAGAAGGGTCAACATACTAAGTTATGCTTAAATTTGACCGATTTTAATAAGTAGGGAATTATGGATGTTTTGTTTTTTCTAGTAAGCATATGTTTGTTTATAAAACATCACATATAGTTGTTCTGTCTGTAATGAAGAAAGAGAATCAAACTGGCGAGTGAGCCTTACAATTAAGGGAGGAAAATGAATGTAGCAGGATCATAACAAAGAGTTTGGGAAAGGTTAGAGTAACTGCATAGATAAGGAGCCCAGTTTGACAAGACTACAGATGTCACACATGTTAATTAGAAAAAGTTCAAGGGTGTCTGCGTGGCTCAGTGGTTAAGCATCCCATTCTTTGTTTTGGTTCAGGCCACGATCTCATGGTTTGTGAATTCGAGCCTTGCGTCAGGCTCTGCACTGACAGCACAGAGCCTGCTTGGGATTCTCCCTCTCTGCCCTTCCCCCACTCACATACTCTCTTTATCTCTCTCTCAAAATAAATAAATAAACTTAAAAGAGAGTTGAACATTGTGTTTCAAGAATGATGAAACAGCTAAGTTTTCTTAAAATGATACCAACTCTATCTCACCAAACCTAGGGTTCTTTTGAGTCTAATATGCATCGTTGTTTTTTCTACCACCAGGAAAAAAATAATCACTGCCAGTTGTATCCTAACAAAGATCTTTCTTATCATTTAGAATATTTGGACTTGGGTTAGACATAATTTTAATCCTGTGCACACATAAAAAGGAGAACGTAAACAAAATACTTGGTTAAGGTATAACTAAAACTTTTTTTACATTTCTGAATCTTCTGAACCACTGATTGGCTCAAAATTAATAGTGTTTGTGTTCTTCTACTTAATTTCATCTTTTTTTAGTATTCATAAAATTGGTGATGCAGTATTTTCTAGAAATATGCAACACTAATTCTGAGATTTTCTTCCAAGCCAGTGACACTCCTTCAGCAAATTTTGATACTGATTTTTTCATGTTTTTGACAGCAGGTTATCAATGGAAAATTTTCAGTCAATATCCAAGTCTCATAATTCTTCCTTAAAGTATCCCTAAATACTTTGTTGTCTGAAATGTCAAAGGCTTGCTGTTGTCTAGTCATATTTCATGGGGTAACAACCAAGTAAACACATGAGCAACCAGTGACAACACTGTTAAACTTCCTCCTGGTTGACCCAGTTGCTCTTGGATGTTTCCCTTCATTGTAAGATGTACCCACGTTTTAAAGGTGTTAAGTGTGGGGAAGAAAAAGAAATGTCTTAGAAATGATGAAGTAGGCAGAACTTATTCTCTATTTGTGGAAGAGCGAGAGAAAGAGTGCACAAGTGGGGGATGGGCAGAGAGAGAGAGAATCCCAAGCAGGCTCCATGCTGTCAGTGCAGACCCTGATGCGGGGCTTGACCCAATGAATCATGAGATCATAACATGAACCGAAATCAAGAGTTGGTTGCTTAACTGACTGAGGCACCCAGGCACCTCTTCAAGAACAACTTATTTCTGAGAAAGGCAAATGTCTTAAGAACTTCATTGGGAAATGGGGTTCAACTATGTGATCGACTTGGGTATGCTTTTTTGAACTGTCATCAGGCATTATGTTCTACCTCAAGTGTCAACTGTTGACAATCTAGGTCTACAGTTTGTCTTGCCTAAAACTGTATTGTTATACTTTTGGGTTTAAAATTTATTAAAATCCTAGGAATTAAAATAAGTAATGTCTTGTAGAATTACTGAAACCTAGAGAAGTGGAAGGATCAGGAGAGGAGAGCAGTTACATCCAATGGCATTAGCATTTTGTAACTGTTTTTATTGTAAAGGTGTATGTTTAATAATTACTGTATTTATACAAGTTCGTCTTTGTTTAAGGGATTTGAAGTGTGTAAAAGGTTTAGTCATATTACATTGGTAATTGCATTTTAAATTTGTAAAGGAATTTTAATTAAATTTGGATCCAGTGTCAAAATGCTTGAGAAAAATTCACTTGCAAAGTGTTTTATATTAGAGAAATGTTTTTATTTTTTTATTTTTTAAAGTTTTTATTTTTTATTTATTTTTTTAATATATGAAATTTATTGTCAAATTGGTTTCCATACAACACCCAGTGCTCATCCCAAAAGATGCCCTCTCCAATACCCATAACTTGTCCTCCCCTCCCTCCCACCCCCCATCAACCCTCAGTTTGTTCTCAGTTTTTAAGAGTCTCTTATGCTTTGGCTCTCTTCCACTCTAACCTCTTTTTTTATCCCTTCCCCTCCCCCATTGATTTCTGTTAAGTTTCTCAGGATCCACATAAGAGTGAACACATGTGGTATCTGTCTTTAGAGAAATGTTTTTAATAAGCTAGGCACTAAACAAAGCACAAATAATAGTGAACCCTGCAAAAAAGGCTCCATGGGCATTACAAATCTATCAGCAGTAAGGAGTTCTTTACTTTCAAAAGATTTGGCTTCTCTTCACATGTTTCCTTCTCTCCATATGCCTTGGGTCTGGAGTTCAGATTTACCTCCATCTCTGCTGTACATCTTTCTCAGAATCTTAGCTCACCCCAAAAGATCCTTCGCTTGGTATAGAAAGCATTTCTCTGGTATTAACTTGGGGCAAATGCTGCTGCCTGATACTCTCTGAAAAGGAAGAGAAAGGCATGAAAAAAGAGCTCACTTGACTGGTCTTTGCAAAGACCTTTCATTCAACTTCTGGATTATAGCCCTGCAAGTTCTACGATTCCCTGTTCTTGTTCATTCCAAACCTGGCACCCCTCTGGGACTCTGCCATTATAGTAGCTTCCACCTGTCTGCAGTCTTGTGTGGCTTTTCAGCCTGCAGTATCTGATTTTTGCCTCTAGGTTACAAAAATTCTCTGGTTCACTGATGGCTCCTATCCCAGTCTCAGTACTACTCAGCATAGTCCTTATTGTTCATTTCTATTACTGTAATGCTAGGAGGGAGGGGCAGTGAATGTATACAGTCTGCCATCTTGAACTAGAAACCCAAAATTTTTGCAAGATGTCAACAATAAAATTGTACCTTCCATGAAGTTAAGCCTTTCCTTGGGGGTTTAAATGAACCTTAAATTTTAAGGTCTAAATGGTTGGAGCCTGAAGGTAGGTATAATGTTCAGGTTATTCACATGTCATACAGATACTGCAGGTGCATGCATCAGTTTTGCAGAGACGTTTGGAATTACTCTTCAAACAATCTCAGTTTAGTTTGGGATATCCCGGTTGTACATCTCAAATTTAGAAACATTTAGAGTTCTTAAGGAACAGATTATGTTTTAATTAATGCATTTCAGAGTCACAAAATATTCAGTCATTTTTACCACTAGAATATGTTCCATAAAGAAATAAAATCTAAACCAAAGTACCGTTCCTTCTGTTGCTAAGAGGAAAATGTTCTTAAAAGGCTTACCTAATAGAGTTGGATTTACAGACTACTTTCTAAGCAGCTCACCTCACAGCCATCGCTGACTTCCATAACTTAATATAAAGAAAATCTGTTTCTTCATAGATTATGGTTGTAAGATTTATTAGTGACTAAAGCATATAGTTCCCATAAATAAGTCAGTTCTGGGTTAGATTCTCCAAGGCCAAAGGGCTCATGTGACATTTTTCATTTGGGTACAGAATGGCCATTTGGGCTTGTAGGATCATTGAGTCTACATTTCTAGTAGTTGACACTGATCCATTCAAAGTCTATAAAATAGAGGAGATGCCTTTAAAGTTTTAAGATAAATAATTCAGACACCTTATAATTTTTTGCCTGTAGGCTCTCTGAAACTAAGGAAAAGCAGGGGAGTTACTGTCTAAAGTCTCAGTAATTTCCCCCCCTATATTCTTAGAATTTTCATGGAGCAATTCCTAGTATAGTGTTAATGTTTTTCTGGGAGTAATAGTTTTTCAGGTGGAGACTTTTAGTTTTTAGATCAAGTAATACTACAAAATAATGCTGCATGGACACAAACTATTTAATCTTTATAGTTTGACTAAGATAGGAATTTTTAATTCCTATAATTAAGAATTAATTCCTACTGGAAATTAATGGAAACATTTCTAAATGTTAGTAGAATGGCATTTTTTTTTTTCAGGATTGCATTTCAGTATTTTCCCATTTTCCCCTTCTGTGCACAGGTATCAGATGAGTAAAAGAGTAGATTAGTGTATATTCTAACCATTTTAAATATAAAAGTAGAGTAAATTCTACACTATTTACATATATGTTTATACATAGGTCCACATATAGCTCTTCACCAGTTGGGTAAAGTTTTCATATGTTGCAGAATATAATGTTTGGGATCCCTCAAATTGTTTTGCAAAGTGGTAGATATAAAGAAATATAACAGTATCTGAGCTTTATATTTACTAGGTACTCATAGCAGGGAAAATCAGCTGTACATATGTGCTACATGATTGTAGAGTGGAATAAAATAACATGAGGTACTTTCTGTCTAGTCCTTTGTATTTCCTGTATCTGATCACAGATGATAAACAGTATTATTAGATTTTTCCTTGCTGTTGTTTTTCAGTGTTATGTATTCAATTATATTTTCAAAGTTTCTTAATCTTATGTTTAATGTTAGAGGAATAATATCAAATAATATTGGTGCCTTGTAAGGGATTAGTCTGGTATGGTGGTCTAAAGGGAGTTCTCCACTCATTTTTGTAGCTTAAGTGTATTGGTCCTCAGTCCTATCTCCACACCTGATATTTCTCCTGAGCTTCAAATTTTTAAGTCCATCTTTAATTACCTTAATAGATGAGGTTTTAAGATCCAGTTAACTACAAAGGGCTTTGGAAAATGGAGTCCACTGGCATGCCTAGGTAAAGGGGAGCATGGATTTGGTGGACCGTGATTAGTCTTAGGCATAATGTTTCATTTTTTAAGAACTTAAGTTTAGTTAGTAGTTTCATTTTTTTTTTTTAGCTTCCAAAGGTAGAAGTCTTTGCTATATTATCAATTATTTCTACTCTTTCCATAGTTATTTGAAATTGGTCACCAAATTCCACTAATTCTATCTCTTTAATTCAGTTTCTCTTCATTCTGTTGCTGTCTCATGATTCCTTGTGTGGCCAGTTACTTCCTACCTATCTCCCATTCAGCTTGGTCCTCCTTTCCCATAGGTGGAACAGCTGTATTATTCAAAAACTAAATATGACGAGATCATCTTCACTTTTTTAAAGAAAACACATCATGACTCACTAAGTTTAAACTTCAAACAAAATTACTTTGGGAGTGCCTGGGTGGCTCAACTGGTTAAGCATCCGACTTGATTTTGGCTCAGGTCATGATCTAACAGTTTATGTTTGTGATTTCAAGCCACACGTTGGGCTGTCTTCTGTCAGCATGAAGTCTGCTTCGGATCCTCCATCCTCCCTCTTTCTCCCCCTCCCCTGGCCACTCCCTCTCTCTTTTTCTCAAAAATAAATTTAAAAAATTAAAAAAAAAAACCTTTAGTATACATTGCTCCTTGTAGATGCTGTTAAGGGTCAAATTACGAGTCACCTGTTGCTTCATGCTTGTGCTCTAGTAACACTGGACTCTTTATTTACCAAATATATTATCCCTTTGTGTCTTTGAGTGTTGTTCTGCCAGCAGTGCCATTCTCTTAAGTTTTCAAGTGGACAAATGCCTACTCATCCTTCTATCTAGTTCAAATGTTAGCAACATTTCTCCTATGCTCCCTTGTAGCCATGTGAGCTTTTTCATGAATTTGTGAATAACAGTGATCACATTATTTGATGATTTCTTTGTTAATGTGTATTACGTTAACATTTAGCACAGTACCTGGAACATTATAGCCAGTGAAAATTTACAAAACTAATCATTCACCTTAAATTGACATTGTCATCAGCTCATCATTAATAGTTATTGTACAGCTATCCCAAGGCTTTCACATAGAGAATTAAATAGAATTCTCACATTTTAATACTATAGCTTTGCTCACTTCCCCCACTTAATTTAGGATATATGAATCAACAATATTCAGTGCTAAAGTATAAAACTGTGACTCTGTCCCAAATCACTTGATCCTCCTGGAGAGGGTGATTATTGAGAAGCCCACAGTTGAGCCAATTGGAGATCTGCTAGTAACCTGGCCATGCTACATTCCCTATGATTGAAGCAGTATCAGTCAGTGTGGCCTTCAGCCATATCTTTCGGTATACTAGAAATAGGAATGTGTTAAAAGATTTTTTAAAAAATTTGAGGCAATGATCTCATGATTGTTCATGATTAGGATTGACTTTTTAGGCCACCTGGCCAAATCTATTTGAAGCTTACAAAGCCCTAGTCTTCTTCCTTTTCTTCAAATAGGATAAAAACACACATGGGGAACCCTATTGATACTTCTGAATGGAAATCTATTTCTAGTGGGTGAGAACTTGTCTTTGAATATTCAGCTTTAAGCAGAAGTTCTGAAAGACTGCAAAAAACATCCTCTTCTTTAGAACCACATTTTTTTTTTCCTTCTTACCATGGTCCTTATTAAACCTCTGAATTCCCAGATTCTGGACCCTGTCTTTATAGTCCTACATTCCTGACTTTATTGATTTCCTGGGACTTCTGTTTTTTTACTTACTGGGCTTTATCTCTGGCTTCTTATGACCATCCCTGCTACTATGTCAATTTCCAGGATACTTATATGTAGTTACCTGTATGTAACTCCTATTTCTGCTCCTGTGTAATAGACTGTCTTTAAAATAATAAAAAAATTATTTATTATTTATTTTTGACAGAGAGAGAGAGCACGAGTGAGTGCACACATGGGGGAGGGGCAGACAGATGATCCAAAGTGGGCTCTTTGCTGACAGCAGAGAGCCCAATGTGGGGCTCAAACCCACGAACTGTGAGATCATGACCTGAGCTGAAGTCACATACTAAGCAACTGAGCCACCCAGGTGCCCCTGAAAGAATTCTTTAAGCTACTTGAATCTAAATAGAAGGGAAGAAACAAAGTACATGGAATTGTTATGGGGCCAAGAAACACTCTTGATTTTGTCAGCAAATGAGAATTTCCATATTTCCCCTTGGCTTTAGAGCATCAGCCAGGGCATAAACATGGTTGAGTGTCTGTCCTTACAGATAATACAGTTTACTGAAACTATGAAATGTTGTTTCATTAAAAATACATGTACAAAACAACTCAGAAATCCATGATGATATTTTATCTGTGGAATGCAAAATATGTATTTTTCTACTCAGTATGTCTTTGGGGGGACTATCCACTCTTCATTCTTGGTCAGTATAACCCAGAAGGACTGAACTCACCATGGTCCCAGGAGTGGGCCACGTTTTGCCAATCAGTATCACACCTTCTTGGATGGAACAAACAATTCAGAGGTGAGAATGTTCCTCAACTCGATCCAAGTTAGTTTGAGTCTTTAGCAGAAACTCTTGGGAGAAAGACCCTCCCTTTTATTTTGGGTTACTAAACCAGTAAAAAGTCTTCCTGCAGCTATTAGTAGCTATCCTTACCCCCTCTCAGGAAAGGCATATTTGACAATACATTCAACACAGAGGGAGATAGAGTTAAGACAGAGAGAGACAGGGCTCTGATTAGAATCCAGATTAGAGCAACTGGATTCAGCACATGCTTTTGCCATGTTAGGTAATCGATGCCCTTTTTGTTTTAAGCTGGTTTGAGTTGGTTTTTATCCTCTGTAATGGAAAGAAGCTTGACTAATTAAGTCAGTAACTGGAATATAACTTCTAGATGAGAAGTGTAATAGTTTTGTAATTGATGTGGTTACTTTTCTTGTTGAAATAACATAGGGCTTTAAAGCCATGTGTCTTGTTTTCCTTATATAAAACGATGTCCCTTTGAGGAGGCTCTATCTTAACAACAAGGCAGTTGATTACATTGTACTGAATTTTTTTAAAAGTCCATTCATTTATTTTGAGAGAGACAGAATGTGTGTGTGCGTGAGCAAAGAGAGGGGCCGAGAGAGAGGGAAAGAGAGTGAATCCCAAGCAGGCTCCATTCAGAGCCCAATCTCCCAAACCTTGAGATCATGACCTGAGCTGAAATCAAGAGTTGGATGCTTAATCCCCTGAGCCACCCAGGTGCCCCCATTGTGTTGAATTAAAAATTCAAAACAAAGCAGTTCTCAGACAAATTTTAAGACACATTTATTACCTTGTTTTCCATTTGGATCATAAATCCTGGCACCTATTTCCTAAATATTAGGGAGAAAAATTTTCTTTTCCTCTGTTTATTTCCTGTGAGAGTATATAGATAATGATCCTTACAGAATGTACCAAACAGGGGAAACATGATTAAATGCATTTAAAGTTTCACTGGCTTTGGAAGAGCGTCTTTCCTCTGTCAGTTACAGAAATGGTTAGCTGAAGGATTTTCCCCCTTCTTTAGCTTGGGAATTTTCATTTTACTCTTTGACCCGTCACTGAATTTGAGATGGCACAATGGCCATTTCTTACGTCAGATCTTACCTTTTAAGGCTTCAAAGTCTGCCTTTTTGATTTCTTTGTTGTCTTATGAATATATGGGCTTGTCTCTGAGTAAATTTCCAGAATGAAGGAGAGCTTGGAAAACATCTCATTATCACAAAAACACGGTTTCTTATGAGCTCTATTCCATATGTAAATACCCACTCATTTGAGTTTCTTTTCAATGTTTGGCATTTCAGTTTGTATACATCTACATATTTATATATAAATTATTCCACACACTTTAGGAGAAACTATTATGGGGGTGGCAAACATTATGTTAAATAATTAACATTTTTACAATTTGAAAGACCTCTTTCCTTTTGTGTTTTAAAAACACTATACTTTATAGCTTATGTGGTGGTGACATTGAAAGTTCTGCAGTTCAGATCCCTGGAATTTAAGTAACATATTTTATTTTTGAATAATTAAAGTTCATTGTAATTGGAGATTTCTGTAGAAACGATTCAGCATATTTCCATGGTCTCTCTACCTTGTCTGTTCAATTGATGAGTTACTGTTTCCAAACTTTTCTGAGAGAAATGCACCTAACAGCTTGTGATGCAAATTATGCACATACAGGATTATATATTTATACACACAGAGCAGTATTTGTGGTGGCACTTGGGAATGAAAATTGTGCTTCCGACCTCTGCTCACTGTCGGATCCCATTACACCACTCCTTAAAATTATGAAATGATGCTCCGTGGTCTGAGAGAGAAGTTCCAATGCCCATGCCTGCTGACATGCCTTACCTCTTGCATTCCCTGATTCCCAGTCACTCACACGTCCCAGGCTCTCATGTGCTTTCAGACTGCTGGGCTTTTGCACAGGCTGTTGTCTCAATCTGCAGTGCTCTCTGCCTGCTTTTGTCCCTGGCAAACTCAAGTCTCCATTTTAGTGTAGCATCTTAGATAAGGACTTTATTGGCTGCTTTGAGTAATGTTTTCCTCTTTGATCTGGTGAACTTTTCATACACTATGATCACAGCAATTATAGTATTTGTAATTTGTTAAGATGTGATATTAACGTCGTGGACCAAGAACTGAGGCAAACTTTGTCTACCCTTTGCTGAATCTAAAGGCAAGGTGGCTTTGATATAAGAGTCATTGTTTCTTTGCTCACAACTGGTGGAAATAGACTAGTTTGTGCAGGAAGCCTACTTCTAAGACTAGAACTCTTTTACAGAAGTCACTTTAAACAAGTATACTTTTACAGTTTTACTGATTTGGATCTACTGACCACTTCAAGATTTGTTTACATAACTTCAAGGATTTTCCATCCAAGAATATTCTCCTTTGTCCCTTGATGTGGAATACAGGACACATGCATTAAATTATCTGCATCTGAGTTCAAGGAATTGGTTTAGATTTAAGACAGGAAAAATTCTGAGTGAGATGAGTGGAGGTAGGCTCTAGAACTGGTCGTTCTGGGCTATACCCTAAAGCACCTGGCCCCACCAAAGCTAATTGTTGAGACAGTGCAGAGCCAACATTCAGATGAATCCATTCTCTGCTTGAATTACAGCCATATAAAACCCATTCCCGGGAATTATGACACTCATCCTCCTCATTGATGGAGGTGATGTTCGGTCATGGGAGGCAGCCACTGCATTGTGCCTTATTGTTTCTTACTCTCTAAAGACACTTGATCCTTTTTGAGTGAATATGGTCACACAACCTCTCTTAAAAGAACCCAGGACACTAGAAAGTCTAAAGGACGGAGTGTAGATATGGGATACAGGGCCCATAGCCTGCACAGTGCTGGATCACAGCAAAGATTTAGAGGGGGAAAGAGTACCAGTTTTGTTCTGTTTTTCTAGGTAGGTGAAAGGATCATAAGATGTCAGTAAAACTGAAAATGACCATATAGGATCAGATATCTCTCCATTTAAAGAGCAATGGTGGCAAGCCACCCTGATAATGTTACCTCTCACTCTTCTTAGCTTTACATGAGGGGTGTGTTGAGAGTATGGTGGAATTGGTAAGAGAAGTCATTGTAATTTGAGCATTGGTCTGAAATGGCCCTGATTCCTGGGTAATGATAATAAAAACTTCTAAGATGATACAGGCCAAATGTCTCTGCCTTCTGTGTCTTCATTTCTATTATCCCAAGATGTAGAGGCCTGAATATAGGGGGAAATGAGTCCTCACTAGTAGTAAAAATATTTGTCTATCACATGTCTTTTAAATGTCTTTCCCCCTTTTCCATATGCGTATCTTGCAGCACATTCTTAGTCTTTTCATTTCGGTATCCTCCGCATCCAGCGTAATGCCCAGGTCTCCATTGAATAAGTGAGTGGTGAATGAATGAATGGTGATGCATCGTTCCTTTTGAGGAATAACATACATTTATGAGACTGCTGATTTGCTTGTTTATATCAAACCTATGACCCCCCAGGAGCATGGCCCTCTGTCAATGTTCCTATATCAATATGTCTGTTGCTAACTTCTGTTTTAAAACCTTTTTTGAAGTTGTACACTGACAAGATCAATGCAAAAGTCTATGAATGCCATTATTTTCAGCACTCACTCATTTTAGAAGAAAAGGAAACTTCCTTTCCTCACCTCCCACAGCCTGAAGAAAGTTTCCTTTTTGAGAACAAAAATTACCATTTGTTTCAAGCTTTCCCTTCAATTATAGCAATTTCCACATGTTTTAAAACTATTCTCAGCAAAAGAAAAATCAACATTTGCACTTTGATGCACAGGCTAATCTAGCAGCTACAGGTTTAAAGGCATCATGGCTGTGACAAATAATTTGGAAGGTTTTTCTTAATTTTCTCCTGGCTATTGCCCATGTTGCCTATGAACTCAGAAGCAGGACAATTGAAACTGTTTTTTGAGTGCTGTTAAATGGTCCACATAACGTGGACCTTGATGTGCACTATCAAACAGCTTGATCTTTTCTTAAGGAGAAGACAGCATACCCACTTAGCTGCAGTTTTCCTCTATGTTTTTTATGTTTCACAGACTTTGGTTGGGAGGACAGTAAGGGAGCATCCAGTGCAATCAACCAGCTGTGGCCTGCCAATTCCAGTTCCTGACAGGTAGCAAGCTGGATTCTTGGCTGTAAAGAATCTCAAGCAGTTTCGATATGCTCTAGGGAGGGCAACTGTTTAGCCTAAGCAATTCAAAGAAGCATAATTGTGCTTCACAGTACACAGAAAGTCACCACATCTGTTTCATATTTTTGGCTTTTAGAACTGAACTAGAACAGAGAAATAAACATACAGCTTTGAATATAGAGTAAAAACAAGTTCATGGTGCACAGATGAGCATATTGTATGTAACTCAGTGAAAATTTCCTTAATGAGGGTTTCTTTTGGTAAAGTGAGAAATATTTCTGGTGTTAATCAAGGTTTTTTAAAAAAGATTTAATAGAAAATATTATCTATTTAAATGTCAAGGCAGCCTATCATTCTCCCTTAAATCTATTATAGTCAATTGTTGAGATGCCGCGGCGGCGTTCACGTGACCTATTGCAAATATTTGGGGAGTCATCTGCACTGCATTAGCCTTTCTAGTGGTAGTTATTTAAAAAATAATTTGGATGTAGTAGGCTAAAAACATTCAAGGCAATGAATTAGAACTTCATTAACCACTTTCATCTTTTATTTTGGTTCAAATGTAAATGCAGTCATTTGATATCTAAGTGTATATAATATGTGATGACTGTCTTTTAAAAATGTAATCTAGCAGAAAATACATCTTAATTTGAATGTAGCACTGTTTTAAATATAATTTTAATATCCTTCAGCATCTGGCGTCTCAAAGAATGAGGTCATTTGAGGTTAAGAAACTTTTCCCTGCAATAATAATAATAATAATAATAATCTTCAGACAAACAGTGAAAAAGGCAAGTACTTAATCTAAACGATCAGATACCATGGAGAAAAGGGAAGAAAGAAACTGACATGCACCAAGGCTTTCCTTTTACCAGGGTCTTTACGTTATGATGCTTATGTATTTCCCACAATAGCTATCATGTACATAATATTTTTGAGATCTTCCAGATGAAGAACCTGACATGAAATAATTAGCTCAAATATTATGAGATATGCCCTAATCATACTCAGATCCTCTTTCTTTCTTTCTTTCTTTCTTTCTTTCTTTCTTTCATCTTGGAGTTATGTGTTTTTGTATTTTTCTAAAAATGTCTGTCTTTCTAGTAGTCTGTAAGCTCTATGAGGTCAAGGACTATGTCTGTCCTTCATTATATACCCAGGGACCTGCCTACATATAAATAGAGGCTAATTGATATTTATTGACAGTGATAGATGCCTGGCCCAGTTCTAAACTACTTAAATATATTAACCCTTTTAATCCTCCCCCCAAAACTTTGAATGGAGTACTATTGTCCCTACTTTACAGACATGTAATGCAAAGCACAGAGAAGTCAAGTAACTTGCCAAAGTCATGTAGTTAAGTGGAAGAAGCAGGATTTGGGCCCTGGCAATCTGACTCTATCTCTGTCCATGGTTTTAATTATGAAATGGGCTCTTGGCACAGTCAGAAATTATCTGAAGTTAAGGTCAAAAAAGACCTCATTGACAGAATTACTCACTTAGATGTTATGGTAACTTATCATCACCCCTAGACATAGTATTTATTCATTTCACAAAAAAAGCATTGTTTCCCTGCCAATGTGCTAAGCACCTTTTTAAATTTCCTTGCTCAGACCTTACAGGAACCGTGTGTGTGTGTGTGTGTGTGTGTGTGTGTGTGTGTGTGTGTGTGAATATCTTGTTTCTTCTAATTTACAGATGGGGAAACTGAGGCTATAAAAGTTTAAGTAATTTGGCCTTGGTAAATGTTGGTTAATTAGCTCACACTCCTAGGCAGGACTTGTTCAACCCCAAACTCAGTGCTCTGTGTCTACACAGCCTTGAAAACTCTTTGCCTTTTCTGACTCTTAATACATTACGGGTAAGTGTTATTAGCCAAAATGACACATAGAAAGACACATAGAAAGACATTAAACTTGTTGATTTTTGGCTTCCTTTCTTCTTACTTAATGATTTGGGCTTTGTGATAACGTGGGTCTGTCTCTTCCTGCCTTGAAGGAAAAGCAAGGCAGGGCAGATGCTCACCTTTGTAACTGATTTAGGCTGACAGGAATTTAGTATAGCCCTGAAGTTATGGACCAAGAGCCTTCATGATTCTGTGCCGCAAGCCAGAAAGAATAAATTATGCTGTTCCCTTCTTCTGTCATTTTAAATCTGTAAAGGAATTGTGTGCTATAAAAACTTGAAACCTGCTCCTCTATTGTTAACGTCTGATTTTTTTTATAGGCTGTCAGAGATTAGAAAGAGAGGCTGTACAGTTCAAGCGTTATTTTCAATCAGGTACCTATCACACATTTTTATATCAGGAAGCTAGCAAGTATTTGTTAATTACAGCGATCATATAATCTTTCAAATGCAAATAGTCTGACTCAGATTTCAGTTTGTTTGGTACCAAGCAATGAGGAAAGAATGGTATAGCCTGATCCTTGTTTTCCTCCCATCTGTGTGCACCAGGCAATCACCACTTACAGATGGTTGTGATTCAGAGACAGGTTGCCACATGCGAAAAAAGTATGTTTCAGTTATTTTAATAAGATTTATTGCTGTAGTCACAGTTAAATGCTTAAACCTTAATGATAATTGCTGCTAATCTTTCAAGAAAATGATTAGAGTTTAATAAACCTCAAGAAGGATATTTTGCTCTAAACTTCAGTGAAATTACAAAGGTAAATTTTATGTTTACTCCCTCATCTCATAAATCAGAATGCCACATATGCCTTTTTCCATCTTCTGAAATTGGATTTTATATACACATGCACATTTATATTACATGTATTGGGGACTAAGACCCCTAATTTCTATGAAAAACATAATGGGTTAAGGTGACAACAAATAATTCTGAACAAATACACCAAAAAGATTCCTAGTCAGCTTTGAGGTGTTCTTTATTTCCCCTTTTTTTGTGGTAAAATATACATAACCCAAAATTTGTTTTAGAATTTTTAAGTGTACAATTCAGTGACATTAAGTACATTCACGGTGTCATGCATCCATCATTACCATCCATTTCTAGAATCCTTTGATCTTCCTAAGCAGATCAACTTACCTTGTCCCCATTAAATAATAAACTCCCCCTTAGCCCAGCCCCTGATGACCTCCATTTTGCTTTTTGTCTCTATGACTCTGCCGTCCTACAGACCTCGTATACATGGAATGATATAATTTCTGCCGTTTTATGTCTGGTTTATTTCATTTAGTGTGATTATTTCACTTAGCATAATGTTTTTAGGTTTCATCCATATTTCAGAATTTTATTCCCTTTCATGACCGAATAATATTTCATTGTATGTATATACCGTATTTTGTTTATCCATTCATCTGTTAGTGGATATTGGCATGGACATTGAGATGGACATTGAGAATTTTTGGGCTACTGGGAATAATACTGCTGTGAACATTGGGGCACACATATCAGATACCTTGCTGTGAATTCTTTTGAGTATATACCTAAGATTGGAATTGTTGGATCATATAATAATTGTATGTTTAACTTTTTCAGGAGCTGACAAATTGTTTTTCACAGTGTCTGTACCATTTTCTATTTCCACTAGCAATGCATGAGGGTTCTAATTTTTCTACATTCTGGCCAAAACATGATATTCCTCCTTCCTCCCCTTTAAATAATAACCATCCTGGTAGGTGTTTATCTTGAGATTAAAAAACTTTTCTTAATGTTTATTCATTTTTGAGAGATAGAATTCAAGTGGGGGAGGGGCAGAGAGAGAGGGAGACACAGAATCTGAAGCAAGCTCCAGGCTCTGTGCTGTCAGCACAGAGCCCAGTGTGGGCCTCGGACCCACAAACCGTGAGATCGTGACCTGAGTTGAAGTTGGATGTTTAACCAACTGAGTCACCAGGAGCCCCTAACCTTAAGAGTTTAAGTTAAATAGATATTTTGAGTAATCCTGTGAAAATATTTTAGTTAGTAATTTCATGCAAACTGTCACAAAGTTGGTAATTGAGAATAATCTTCATTTACATCCATTATTTGTATTTGTTGCGTTAATCTCCTTGATTCTTGACTCTGAATAGGACTCTGAATAGGAAAGTTCCTTTGCTTAAAGGTGATGCCAAAAAGCACATATAAATGATGTTTAACCATTTGTGAAAGCTTAAATGGATAAGTAGTTTTATCTTAGTGTATAAAATAAGGTAGCAATAAAATTTGTAAATGCATGTAAGAGATGAAACAATATAGCTTAAAAATCAGGGCTTTTCTGTTGTTTTTCAGATAGGTTGATGTGTGTTTGCTAAGTAGGTTGAGATAGGAGACACACACACACACACACCTCTGTAATCAGGATTATTGTAAAGGAGATATGAATAGATTAAATGGGATCCTCATAGATATCAAAACTTGGGATACCCTCGTTGACCTTAGATTTTAGGGTTTGTTTTCAACAGAGGATGCACTGGTATTATGAGGCTATGCTAACGGACAGGTAGAATCTGTTTGGCACATTCCAATTAGGGCTTTTTCCTTTTCAAGCCAGAATTTGAATGGAATTTGTACCTTATTAAAGATTTTGCTGTCATAACCCTATACTTGTGACTGGGAGAAATGTGGAGACTGGGTGTTGGGTGTAGAGTTGTACATTAGAGAGATCACTAAGAGGGGAACTGGTCTTCCTGTTTTGGGGAAATAAAATCAATGGGTATCAAGTTTTGATTGAAGGTAGCTACAAACCATCTGTTAGATACATTTTAAGGTTTAGTATTTCATTTCTTGTACTAAACACCAACATTTTATCACCATATAATTCTAGGTTATATGGCTTCTGAGCTTCAACTTTGGGTCATGTCTGAAATAAAAGTACTTATTTATTTGTAGTTTTAAGATGAAATAACTTAGTTGTATTTTTTTTCCAGAATCAAGTTCAACACTTTTTATAGAAGTATTATGTAGAAAAACTTGTTTAAGAAAATAGAAACAAATGAAATAATTCTTCTTTGAGATCTGCAATGTTGATAGCATTTTCACTGAAACCATGTAATGTTTGTTTATAAGTAAACGAGTTTATAGTAACATTTAAGGTATTAGTGCTAAAACAAATGTTTTGTAGCTCTGGTCAGGGCACTGTAAAATATAAATCAAATAAATTGTGTCCTTTTCTCAGACAACTTACACTCCAAACTGCATGGAAGCGTGTAGGAAGTTGAGATACTGTATACATATTTAAAATACAACCATAAATGAGATATCACATTGTCAGGAACAGACAATATTCTCATTGTACTGGGAAATGCACGTTAGCCTGGGTAGTTGTGGAAAGAATGAATCATAGCCTCTCTTCCAGTGAATGACTCATGGCTGGTTGAATGGAGGTGGGAGTTTCAAGCACCCTTTCTTTGAATGATGGAAAGAATTTTTCATCATTTTATATATTATTCAATATCTCTGTCACTGTTGCTGTTGATAAATGATATGAAAAATGATCATTTATCATTTAAAATCAATTGAGATATTTACAACTAATACTTTCCTTCCATAGATCTGGAAGTGCTTTCCAAAAATCAATTAATTTGCGCAATATACTACTGTAAGGTTAGTCTTATTATCACCATTTTATGGACAAATTCAAAGCAAGAGAGGTTAATTAACCCATCACAGAGTCCAAAGGGCTGAGTGGCAAGGCAAAATGGACTGAGCACCAACTTGAAGGCCAGGAACTCTGCTTTTAGCATGGATTTTAATTGATTTAGATCAGTTTCTCCAGCCTAAAAAGCACAAGCAATAATTCTGAATTATCATGCAGCAATATACTGTGGATTAAATAATTAATATTCTGAAGCCCTTTATAAATGTGAATTATTATTACTCATTTTAGCTTTAGACCACTAAGTCGGCCAAACTACCTTCCAGCACTGGTGACTAAAGTGTAAATTAATTGGCTAAGTGAGAAATTCATCTCACACATTTCCTGCTGAGAGATAAGAGATTCCTCTCTGCTGATTGGAAATCTATATATACAATGGTGCATTTTACTCTGCTTCCCTTAATGCATGTGTTTGTATTCAATTCCCTGGGAATTCATCTTATACAGGGAGATCCATGTTCAAAATATTAGTGTAAAATGCTCATGTTTCTTTTAGGAAAGCCTGTCTCCCCTTTTCTAGAGATGCACTTTTAGGAATATTGTCATGTGGTCAGCCAAACTAGTAGTTTGCTTTTCTAATCTTTCACACACATGCTGGGAAAGATTACAGAAAATGCTATTTTCTCCAAAGACACACTGTCCTGGCTTATCAAGTTTTGTGCTTATGTTTGGTGCTTTTTCAATAAATGTATACAGGGAACATTATATTAGAAATCTTGGGGTTGCTTTATTAACTTTTTTTCCCTTAACCATTTGATTAGGAAAGTTATTGTTAGAGAGGCAAAAACTCCCAAACTCTTCTTTTAAAGGAAGGAAGGGCTCAGGTTTGAAAGAAAGGAAGTCTAAAAGTAATTACCAGTTTTATGCCTTTTCAGGAGGATAAGGAAGTCTGTCTACAGAATTCTTAATATATCAATGGATAAGTAATAAAAATTATTTTGAAGATTGTGTTAAGATAGATTTTCAGTTATTCATTCCACAATTTTTTTTATGTTTTAAAATGTTTATTATTTATTTTTTGAGAGAGAGAGAGAGAGAGAGAGAGAGAGGGAGCAAGTGAGCTCAAGCAGGGCAGGGGCAGAGAGAGAAAGGGAGACACAGAATCCGATGCAGGTTCCAGGCTCTGAGCTGTCAGCACAGAGCCTGAGTGGGGCTCAAACCCACGAACCATGAGGTCATGACCTGAGCTGAATTCGAGGCTTAACCAACTGAGCCCCCCAGGTGCCCCTCAACAAGTATTTTTTGAGCATCCGTTATATGCCAGGCACAGTTGTAGATGCTGAGACTAAACACTAGGACTTTGCTGTGTATCACTTACAGTTAACAAACAAAAAAGTAGGTGTGTGAATATGTGTTCTAAGTCAGTTAGATAAAAGCTAGGAAAGTACAATGAAACCAAAAGGGGACAGAATATAATGGGGTTTCTGTTTTTAAAGGGGATGGCCATAAAAAGAGGAGATTGAGAGTCGAGCAGTTGGAAGGAGGTAGCAAGCCTTATGGGTATCTTTGGGAAGAGCATTCCAGGCAGAGGCAATAGTGAATACAGGAGCCCTGAGAAAGGAGTATGTGGAGGAGCAGGTGTGGTAGTGATTCTAAGGGACATCACAGGGCTTAGGTATTTGGAAACATGCTCAGTTCTCTGAAAATAGCTGAAAGACCTTTGGAGAAAGAAATTGTGCACGTACACATGCAGGAAGATACTGTAAACCCTTGAACATTGGCATGGACTATCAAGAGCTAGCAGACACCCGGTTTGCAAAGAGCTAGCAGAAGCTTGATTTATTAATTTCAAGGATGTTTAGTGAATAATTCTTGATTTTTCAAAACATATCAAGTGTCTAATTATGAAGGCAGAAGAGTAAACTTGTACTGAGGAAATGTATGTAATTTGGGCAACTACATATTGCGTCAGAGAGCGCACTGGATAACCCAGACAAATCAGTAGAGTGCACAGTGGTTTGTGTATCAATAAAGCATAATTTTTGCCTTTAATTTCTTTTATTTAGGTAAAAATCACACACCATAAAATTTACCCTTTTAAAGTAGACAATTTCGTGGTTCTCAGTATTATTCACAAAGTTGTATAAACATCACCATTGTCTAAATCCAGGATGTTTTCATGATGCCACTAGTAGTCATTCTCCTCCCATTCCAGCCCCCGCACTGGCAACTGGTAATCTGCCTTCTGTTTTTATGAATGTGACTATTTTGGACATTTTATTTTTTGAGAGAAAGCACAAGCAAGGGAGGGGCAGAGGGAGAGGAAGAGAGAATCTTAAGCAGTCTCCATGCTCAGCATGGAGACTGATTCAGGCCTTCATCTCATGACCGTGAGAATCATGACTGAACCAAAATCAAGAGTTGGATGCTTAACTGACAGAGCCACCCAGTAACCCCTATTTTGGACATTTCATACAGATGGAATGATATGTGGCCTTTTGTGTCTGCTTCTTTCACATAACATAATGATTTCAATGTTCTTCCATATTGTAGTAAGAATAAGTAACTAATTCTTTTTTTATGTTTATTTTTTATTTCTGAGAGAGAGTGAGAGACAGAGTGTGAGTGGGGGAGGGACAGAGAGAGAGGGAGACACAGAATCTGAAGCAGGCTCCAGGCTCTGAGCTGTCAGCACAGAGCCTGACACAGGGCTCGAACTCATGAGCTGTGAGATCATGACCTGAGCCGAAGTTGGATGCTCAGCCAACTGAGCCACCCAGGTGCTCCAGTCCTTGATTCTTTTTTATGGCTAAATAATACTCCATTATACGGATATATCACATTTTGTTTATTCATGTATTGTTAGACATTAGGATTGTTTCCACCTATTGGCTATTAGAGACATACCTGTACAAGTTTTTGTGTGGGCATATGTTTCCATTTATCTTGGGTATTTACCTAGAAGTAGAATTGTTTGGTCATGTGGGAACCATATGTTCAGCTTTTTGAGGAACTGTCAAACTGTTTCTCCACCTGGCTATACCATTTTACATTCCTACCAGCAATGTATGAGGGGTTCAATATCCCTACATCTTATTCCACACTTGATTTTTGATAATAGATGTTCTAGTGTGTATGAAGTGGTCTCTTGTTGTGTTTTTTATTTGTATGTTTCTAATGACTGATGATGTTGATCATCTTTTCATGGGCATATTGGCTATTTGTAATGTGTTTTTTTGGAGAAATTTTTATTCAAGTCCTTTGCCCATTTTTAAATTATATTGTCAATTTATTGTTGGGTTGAAAGAGTTCCCTATGTATTTTGGATACTGAATCCAGATATGTGGTTTGCAATTATTTTCTCCCATTCAATGGATTGCCATGTCTTTTCATGCATAAAAGCTTTAAAATTTGATGAAGTCTAATTTATCTTCCCTCTCAGGTACTGGATCCCTTGCATTTCCATATGAACTTTAGGATCAGCTTGTCAGTTTCTGTAAAGAAAAAAAATCAGCTGGGAATTTGATAGAGATTGTATTGAACCTTTAGATCTATTTGGGGAGTGACATAGTCATAATACATATTTCCACATATATATTTAGGTCTTGTTTAATTTTTTCCACAGTGTTTTATAGTTTTTAGTTCCTATCAAGGACTTTTTAAGTTTATTCCTAAGGGTTTTTTATACTATGCTAAATGGCATTGTTTGCATAATTTAATTTTCAAATTCTTTATTTCTAGCATATAGAAATACAGTTGATTGTGGTATACTGACTTTGTATCCTGAAACATTGCTGAAATTGTTACCTCTAGCCAATTTTTAGAGGATCTATTATTTTTTTCTGTATGCAGGGTCATATCATCTGCAGATATAGCTTATCTTCTTGTCCACTCTTTTTTTTCTGTATCATTTAAGATTACTATGTTTCCTCACAAGAGGAATGTTAGAATAAATGTTACAGGTAGTCAATCATACCTTGTTCAAACTGGGCACACATGAAATCTAGCATTATGGGAGTTTTATTTATTTGGTAGTGAACTTTTAACTATCAATGCAAACGCTAAGATACTACACCAAACATCTGCAGAAACTTTTTTCATCATTTTTTTTGAATTGTTCACAAACATTTCCTATAAAATCCAATATACCACAAAGAAATGGCACATCTTTTTACTTCAATTTGAATACAATGGGAAAAAATATATATATATTTGCAAAGTTTAAAAGACACTAGCAGGCTGACAGTTTGACTATAGGTGAGAAAATTATCTAACAAAAATAATTTATTTAGCATCAATCACTTCCATAACCAAGTATTATTCTGATTAATAAAATTGCTGCCATTAGGCTTCTGGCAAATATCTATACCTTTACTGAATTTGTGGAGTTGCTCTTCACCTTGGTTCTCCTTCACAGTTAGTAGCATCGAAAGCTGCTGCAGGGCAGGGACAAGCATTTGCAAAAACAAAAACAATGTCCCCAGCTTACTATAAGCATGAATGTATATGACAGAATTACTTCTCAAGCAACGAATTTTTTTCAAATAATTTTTAAGTGTTTATTTATACTTGAGAGAGAGACAGTGTGAGAGTGGGAGAGGGGCAGAGAGATGGAGACAGAATCTGAAGCAGCCTCCAGGCTCTGAGCCGTCAGCATAGAGCCTGACATGGGGCTTGAACTCACAAGCCATGAGATCATGACCTGAACTGAAGTTAGATGCTTAACCAACTGAGCCACCTAGGTGCCCCATAAGCAATGGACTTTCAAATCATCAAGAAGTCACCAGAAACAAATTTGCCAAGATATGCTTATGTTTAAGAAGAGATGTATTTATTTATATCAAACAGAGTGTTTAGTTTCAAAACTTAGTGTTTAGTTTGGGGTGGGTTGGGGAATCCAGCCATTTGAAAAATGACAGTCTTAAAAAAATGAACACCAAAAATAGGTTCACTAAATTTATTTAAAAAATCAGAACATTTCTTACAAAAGAGAATTACATTCTGCACACTGCTATGAATAGATGCCAGGGACATATGGACTATTGTTACTTTTCCTCCCTGTTTCACTCCCCAAAATGTTACAATGACCACAAAGCAAAGTGTTCACAATAATTACATGTTTTTTTTTTCTTTAGAACCACCAACAATGAGAAAAAATTAAAATTCATTCACTGTGCTGCTCTTTCAAAATTTTAATGTTAATTTATGTTAATTTTTACACACCCTTCCCCAGCCTCCTTCCTTTTTATAAGAAACTAAAAGATTTCTTCTGGTGAACAGCAAAGATTTCACTGCACCTCGAACGCAGAACACCTATGAAGCAGAGTAATAGTGGCTTTTTAAACAGAAACAAATAGAAAAAAAAAAACCAAGATGTAGGATTCCTCTAGTTCTTCACTAGTTGTAGAAGAACTTTCTAGAATCCTGCTTCACACTATAAAAAAAGAAAAAATATCTTGCATTAGAATCCTTCCACATCTGCACACTGCTTCACGCTGTTCTGCCAATACTGTGCATTTTGTATCAGGTCCTGTGTTCCTGTAATTGTAATGGTGTGATCTTCAGATCCTTCTAAAGGTTCTTCAATTTTGATTGAAGCTCCTGTCTCACAACGATTTGTTTAATCCTCTGACTGCCTTTGCCAATAATAGATCCAGCCAAATCTTTGGGAATAGTTACTTGCGTAGTAACAATAGGTCCACCAAGATAACCATATGAGCCACAACCCCTACATAGGAATAATCCTATCCAGAGCCACCCTGTGGTTCATAAACCACCTTTCATTCTGATGGGCTCCATGCAACAGAGTTCTAAGTTTCGTCAGCACTGAAACCAACATTCCCATTATAGTGGTCTCCAGGTCCTCCTAGGCCATTAGATCTCCTCTTTTAGGTGGTGATAGTGGAGGAAGAGGAAGATTCTGAGCTCTGCTTCAACCCTGGCTGCCTCATTCAGGAAGAGACTGAGGAGGTCCTTGATGAGGGATGACATCATCATAATCTCTTCTAGATGGAGGCATAGGACACCAACCCTGACCAGGAGGCATTCTGTCAAAACCGCCTTTCCCTTGCATGGGAAATCCCACAGAACGTCGATGGCAGTCAGCAAACATTGTAAAACCATCCTAGATTTCATCATAAAAATTGGGATCATTAAGCTGTGCACGTCCTTTGATGGGTGACTCTGTTATAAGATCATGGATGATCTTGATGCACTGTTCAGTCCTATGAAGTTTTTTCCAATGAGAACAACTCTGTCAGTGGAATGAAGACAGGAGTCCTAGAAAAGCCTGACTGTTGTGTGTGTTCCCTCAACATTCTTTGATTTTAGCACCTTTAACCCCAGTAATTCCTCCTGCCAGTCTCTGATGAATCAAGTTGCAACTCGAAGTCAAAGTTGCTTCCTTTATAGTGTTGGTATTTTAAGCATTCCACAGTATCAGATTCTAGTGGGAGCTGATTGGTTGCTGTGGGTGATGGCAACTGCAGGCCCTCCTCTAAGGTAGAAATTCTTCAGAATTTCTCCAATTGTTTCAGTATCAGCACTGATAGTCACTATATGCTCGGGCCACTTCCATCTGGGACTAAAACACTGGAATTGTGGTCTGTATGGGGAAACTTAATATTCTTGGCTCCTTCCCAAACCCTACCCCAGCATTCTTGCTCTGTAGTAGAATGTGTAAGTCAACCAACCATCTTACCAGTGTTTCTAGATTTTCTAAAGTCTTGTTCCTCTTCCGTATCTTCTATGTGGTGTTTACCAAATTCAGCATTGGTTATGGTGTCAGGGAAGGTTTCCTCTGGCTGGTCAGTTTCCATTTTCTTATAATAAATGGACAAAACAATCAGGTATTATATATCCTTGTAGAGCAGAGCTGAACTCTTCTGGGCAGGACCAGCTGACAGCCTAGTGCTCCAGTCACTCCCCCGCCCCGCCACCCCAGACCAACATCCCTAGGCCCCTGGGCTGCTGTGCTGCACTCAGCTGGTCACAGCTAGACAGAGTCTTCTTGTTCTTTCTCAATGCCTTTTATTTAGTTTTCGTGCCTAATTGCCTTAGTTAGAACTTTCATTCAGTGTTGACTAGAAGTGCTTAAGTGGATTCCTTGTCTTATTTGTGATCTTAGGAGAAAGTGTTCACTTTTTCACTGTGAAGTATTATGTTACCTGTGGATTGTTTTCTTTTTGTATATAATGGTTGAAGAGTTTCTATTTTAATCCTAGATTCTTGAGGTTTTTATCCTGACAGGTGTTAGATATGTCAAATGCTTTTCCTGAAGTGATCATTTTTTGGTTCCTTAATCTACTTCTATGGTGTAGTATATTAATTTTCATACATTGAATGCATCTTTGCATTTCTCAAATAAATCCTACTTGATGATATTGTTTAATCCTTTTTATAAGTTGCCAGATTTGATTTGCTAGTATTTTGTTGAGGACTCTGGTGCTTATAACCTCTTTGTCTGTATAGGATAATTCTGGGCAGATGGAATGAATTGAGAAGCGTTCTCTCCACTTATATTTTTTATTTTCATTTTTATGGAAAAATGTGTTAAAGATTGGTTATTAGTTATTTTTTCTTTAAACATTTCATAGAATTGCCAATGAAGATCTCTCATCCTGAGATTTTTATTGGTGAGAAGTTTTTTGATTACTAATTCAGTCTCTTGTCATAGGTATATTAAGATTTTCCATTGCTTCTTGATTAAGTTTTGGTAATTGTATCTTTTATTCCTGATTTTTGTAATTTAAAACTTCAATTTTTTCTTGATCAGTCTAGCTACAGAGCTGTCATTAAAAAAAATTTCAAAGAACCAGCTTTAAGTTTTGTTGATTCTCTTATTTTATGTTTTTCTATTCTCTCTTATTTCCCTCTCTAATCTTCATTATCGTTTAAAATTTTTGCTTTGGGCTTAGTTTTCTCTTTTTCTAGTTTCTAACAGTGGAAGATTTGGTGATTAATTTGAGATTTTTCTTTTTTATTAATAGAGGTGTGTAGAGCCATGAATGTTTTTATATTCACAGCTTTATCTTATTCATAGCATAAATAACTTGATATATTATATTTTCATTTTTTAAAAATGTGTTTTCATTTTTATTAATCTCAAGGTATTTTCTAATTTCTCTTGTGATTTCTTCTTTGACACCTTAATTATTATAGGAGCATGTTAATTTCCACATATTTATGGATTTCCCAAATTTCCTTCTGTTACTGAGTTCTCATTTCATTTCATGCTATCAGAGTATACTTTGTTTCATTTAATCCTTTTAAATTTACTGAAGCTTGTTTTATGTCTTAACATATGACGTGTCTTGTAGAATGTTTCATGGACACTTGATCCTGGGGTTTTTGTGTAGTGTTGTAAGCTGTCTGTTAGGTATAATTGGTTTAAATTCTGTTCAAGTCTTATATTTCCTGCTTGATCTTCCATCTAGTTGATCTATCCACTGTTGAAAGTAGGGTATTATAGTCTCCATTCTACCAGTTTTTGCTTCATGTACTTGTTAGGTGCATACATCTTGATGCATTGATACTTTTTTTCATTATAACATGTCCTTCTTTGTGTCTAGTAACAACTTTTGCATTGAAGTCTATTTTTTTGAAATTAGTATAGCCATTCTTATTGTTTGCATGCTGTATCTTTTTCTATCTTTTCATTTTCAACTTATTTGTGTTTGTAAGTCTGAAGTGTACAGAAAGCATCTAGTTGAATTATTTTTTAAAAGTTCATTCTGTCAGTTTCTGCATTTTAATTGGAGAATTTAATCCACTTATCTTTAATGTAATTATTAGATTACATTTGCCATTTTGCTATTTGTTTTACATGTTTTTGGTTTTCTTAGTTCCTCTCTTTCTCCATGACTACCTTATTTTGTATTCAGTAGATATTTTCTGCTGTACCATTGAAATATCCTTGTTTATTTTACTATATTTCTGAGATTTATTTTTTTTTTCAGTAACTAGGGAATACCATTAACATCTTCATTTATTATAGTCTAATTCAGATTAACACCAATTTAATTCAAATGGTATAAAACATTTTCTCCTTGTGACTCCATTCCCTCTCCTTTCTTTGTGCTGTTATTTTCCTACAAATTTCATCTTCATAAATATATGCTCAGGGATATAGATATATAATCATTGCTTTGTACTTTTAAATCATACAGGAGGAAACTAGAGTTATAAATAAAAGATAAATTTATATTGTCTTTTAAAAATATTTTGTTTATCTGAGAATGTGTTAATTTCTCCTACATTTTTGAATGATAAATCTATTAAATATAGAACTCTTGGTTGTCTAAGAATGGAGCTTTGAAAGCATTCCAATAATATTTTGCTCCTTCCAGTGGCGGTTAGGCTGATGATTGTCATGATAAATGCAGGCTTTGGATTTTTAAGACTATCATGGATCTACAGAGGAAGGAATGGGGATAAAGCAAGTTAAAATGTCAAAAGCTCACTGCTCTTACCAATTCAGCTGTTTTTCTTCTACTTTTCATTTTTTAATAAGCACTCCTCAGATTGCTGCAAGCCTTTGGTTATTTTCAGCATTGCAAAAAGCTAAATCTGACATTTTTTTGCCAGTATTTTTATTGCTTTTATGGAAGAGAGACTTTTCAGACGTCCATACTTGTTCTTTATACTGATGTCACTAGAACACTTAGGGTGAATCATTTTAACATCTCACCATTTGTTATAGCGTTCCCAATTAAAGCTGGTTGTTTTAGACTGAGTTTCACTGGAAACAGAACATGAGATAAAGACCTGTATACAGATAGTTTATTTGGAAGGTAATTCTAGGGAGCAGAAGTGAAAAAGCCAAAAGAATGAGGATGAGAAGGAGCACAAGCCAATATCAGGCTGTGTTAATCATGTCACTGCTACAAGCAATGGAGGCTTGGCAGTACTAGGACCTCTATGGAAACACACAGAATGCCTTCCAAACCAGAGGTGAATGCATTTTTCCATCAGCTCTTCAATTGGCTGGTTCTATCTGCAATGTTCTTAACTTTCCCATACTTCCATGTCTCAAGTGCCATGACCAGAGAAAATGCCTGTATTATCCACACATTGAGGGAAAAGTGTATACCTGCTGTAGACACTGTCAGCACAAAATGAATCAAAGGTCTCTCTGGTATTGTTTTCCCTAGCTGAGACTGCAGTCAGAGGTGCGGTGAAGAGGACATGGGCTGGAGTATCTATGTGTATTAGTCAGGGTTCTCCAGAGAAACAGAACCAGCAATAGAGAAACAGAAGCAACGGTGTGTGTGTGTATGTGTGTGTCTGTGTGTGTGTGTGTCTGTGTGTGTATGGTGTATTGTATGAGCCAATTTCATATATTATATATATACATATATATATATATATATATGCCATTTTTTAGAGTTTCTTTTTATTTTGAAAGAGAGATTGAGAGCATGTGCAGGGGAGGGGCAGAGAGAGGGGGAAAGAGAAAGAATCTCAACAGGCTCGGTGCTTTCAGTAGGGAGCCTAGTGTGGGGCTCAAATCCATAAACTCTGAGGTCATGACCTGAGCCAAAACCAAGAGTTGGACACTCAACCGTCTGAGCCATCTAGGAACCCCTATATGCACCATTATAATAATATATACAATATATTATGATATATGACAAGGAGTTGGCTCACACAGTTACGGGGCTGGCAAGTCCCAAGATTTGTAGGATTAGTCTGCAAAATGGAAATGCAAAAGAGCTGATGGTGTGGCTCCATTTTAAGTTCAAAGGCACAATAACAAGGAGAGTTGATGATGTCTGAAGGCCAGCAGGCTTGCAACCCAGAAAGAGCTGATATGATATTTCAGATTGAGTTTGAAGGCTGGAAGAAGCCCATGTCCTAGAGAGAAGGCAGTCAAACAAGCAAAAAAAACCACCTCTCTTCCTTAGAGAATAGTCAATCCCGTTGTTCTATTTAGGCTTTCATCTGGCTGGATGAGGGCCCATACTTTAGGGAGAACAATCTACAAAATCTGCTGAAGTTAATCTCATTCAATATGCTCATAGAAACACCTGGAATAATGTTTGGCCAAATATCTGGGAACCCTGTGGCTCATTCAGGTTGACACATAAAATTAACCATTATGTTATGACATTTATTAAATCAGTCTACAGGTCAGACATTAATAACTAGAACTAACTAGTTAATGATTGCTTTACCTAGCAATCTAGGATAGTGTAGTGTTAGGAAATTATAAGATTTGTCTAATCAACCCTTACAGATAGAAATAGAACTCAAGTACTCAGTTACAAATATTACATTCCCAAAGTAATATAATGTATTGTAGAAAAAATTAACATTAAGATATTCTATTTCAGTTACAATGATTTCTTTGTAGCTGTAAAGTTAATCTATGAAATAAATTCTAATAAAAGCAGTATAAGATTTTTTCATTTTCAAGTTTTTATTAAATTCCAATTAATTAACATTTAGTGTGATATTAGTTTCAGGTGTAGAATTTAGTGATTCATCACTTACATACACACCCAATGCTTATCACAAGTGTCCTGCTTACACCCATCACCCATTTAATCCATCCTCCATCATCCATCTTTCCTCCAGCAACCCTCAGTTAGTTCTCTGTAGCTAAGTGTCTTTTTTATGGTTTGCCTCTTTCCCCCCCATGTTCATTTGTTTTGTTTCTTAAATTCCACATCTGAGTAAAATCATATGGTATTTGTCTTTCTCTGATGATTTAATGTGCTTAGCATAATACTCTCTAGCTCCATTCATGTCTTTGGAAATGGTAAGAATTCATTCTTTTTTTTATGGCCAAATAATATTCCATTGTACGTGTATACCACCTCTTCTTTATCCATTCATCAGCTGATGGACATTTGGGCTCTTTCCATACTTTGGCTGCTGTTGATAATGCTGCTATAAACATTGGGTTGCATGTGCTCCTTTGAAGTAGTATTTTTATATCCTTTGGGTAAATACCTAGTAGTGCAATTGCGGGATCATGGGGTAGTTCTATTTTAGCTTTTTGAGGGACCTCCATGCTGTTTTCCAGAGTGGCTGCACCAGTTTGCATTCCTTCTAACAGTATAAGTTTTCCCTTTCTCCACATCCTCACCAACAACTGCTGTTTCCTGTGTTGTTAATTTCAACAATTCTGACAGGTGTGGGGTGATATCTCATTATAGTTTTTATTTGTATTTCCCTGATGACGAGTGATGTTGAGCATCCTTTCATGTGTCTGTTAGCCATCTGGATATCTTTTTTGTAAAAATGTCTATTCATGTCTTCTGCCCAGTTTTTAACTGGATTATTTGTTTTTTGGATGTTGAGTTTGGTAAATTATTTATAGATTTTTGATACTAACCCTTTATTGGAAATGCCATTTGCAAGTATCTTCTCCCATTCTGTAGGCTGCCTTTTACTTTCATTATTGTTTCTTTTACTGTGCAGAAGCTTTTTATCTTGAAGTCCCAATAGTTTATTTTTGCTTTTGTTTCCTTTGCCTCAGGAGACCTAATAAGAACTTGCTACAGCTGATGTTAGGGAGGTTACTGCCTGAGTTCTCTTCTAGGATTTTGATGGTTACATATCTTATTTTTAGGTCTTTTATCCATTTTGAGTTTATTATAGTGTATGGTGTAAGAAAGTGGTCCAGTTTGGTTTTTTGCATGTTTCTGTCCAGTTTTCTCAACATTTGTTGAAAAGACTGTCTTTTTGCCATTGGATAGTCTTTCCTGCTTTGTCAAAGGTTAGTTGGCCATACATTTGTAGGTCCATTTCTGGGTCTTTTATTCTGTTCCATTGATCTATGTGTCTGTTTTTGTGCCAGTACCATACAGTCTTGATCACTGCAGCTTTGTTTGTTTGTTTTTTAATGTTTATTTTTGATAGAGACAAAGTGCTAGTGGGGGAGGGGCAGAGAGAGAGGGAGACAGAATTTGAAACAGGCTCCTAGCTGTCAGCACAGAGCATTATGTGGGGCTTGAACTCAGGAATGGCGAGATCATGACTTGAGCTAAAGTCAGACACCCAATCCACTGAGCCACTCAGGTGCCCCAAACGGGATGTTTTTTAACCACCATGTGTTTGTGGTCTTTCCAACTTTTTTCTTGTGATTAACTTGACGTTTAATAGCATTATGGTCAGAAAATATGCATGGTATGATTTCAGTCTTGTTGCACTTATTAAAGCCTGATTTGTGACCTCGTATGTGATCTCTTCTGGAGAATGTTTCATGTGTACTCAAAAAGAATGTGCATTCTGCTGCTTTAGGATGAAATGTTTTGAATATATCTGTTGAAGTCCATCCAGTACAGTGTGTCATTCAAAGCCATTGTTTCCTTGTTGATTTTCTCTTAGATGATCTGTCCATTGCTATAAGTAGGATATTAAAGTCCCTTACTATTATTATTGTTAATGAGTTTCTTTATGTTTGTTTTTTATTGTTTTATATATTTGGGTGCTCCCAAGTAGGTAGCATAAATATTTACAATTGTTAGATCTTCTTGTTGGATAGTCCCCTTTATTATGATATAGTGCCCTTCTTCATCTCTTGTTACAGTCTTTGGTTTAAAATCTAGTTTGTCTAATAAAAGCATTGCTACTGTGGCTTTCTTTTGACATCCATTTGTATGATGAATGTTTCTCCATCCTCTCATTTTCAATCTGCAGTTTTGATCTCTAGGCCGTATATTGATGGGTCTTGTTTTTTTTTTTTTTTAATCTATTCTGACACCCACTATATTTTGATTGGAGCATTTAATCCATTTACATTCAAAGTGATTATTGATATGTATTTAGTGCCTTTTTTTTTTACTTGTTTTTTTGTTGTTTCTGGAGACTTACTCAGTTCTTTTCTAGTTTTTGTTGCTTTTGGTCTTTCCCACTCAAAGTGTCCCCCTTTAATATTTTTTGCAGAACTGGTTTAGTGGTCATGAATTCCTTTGGTTTTTGTTTGTCTGGGAAACTTTTTATCTCTCCTCCTATTCTGAATGATAGCCTTGCTTGATAGAATATTCTTCACTGCATATTTTTCCTAGTCATCACGTTGAGTATATCATACCCCTCCCTTTTGGCTTGCCAAGTTTCTGTGGAGAGATCTGTTGCTAACTTTACTATATTTTGCAAATTTAGCTATTATGTCTTGGTGTTATGCTGTTTTTTGCTGTGCCTCTCTGTGCCTCTTGGATTTGGATGTATGGTTTCCTTCCCCAGATTAGGGAAGTTTTCAGCTACAGTTTGCTCAAATCAACCTGCCCCCTTTTCTTCTTCTGGGTCTCCTGTGACATGAATGTTATTATGCTTGATGGAGTCACTGAGTTCCCTAAGCCTACTTAGGGAATCTTATGATTCAAGATTTTTCTTTCCCCCTTTTGTTTAGCTTTATTATTTTCCATATTGCTATCTTCTATATCAGTGATGTGTTCCTCCCCTTCTTCCATCATTGTGCTCATTACAGTCAGTCAGTTTCAAATCTTGGTTATTGCATTTTTCATTTCATACTAGTTTTTAAGTCTTTTTATCTTTTTGGTAAAGGTCTCCCTGATGACCTCTACGCTCTTCTCAAGCCCAGGTAGTATCCTTATGACTGTTGCCTTAAATTCTGGATCAGGCACATTTCTTATATCTGTTTTGATTAGATCCTGGCTGTGACCTTTTCTTGTTCTTTGTTTTGGTATGAATTCCTCCACCTGGGCATTTTGTGTAGGTCACAGTCTCTGTATTCTTCTTTGTGTTAGGAAGGCTGTTATGTTTCCCTTTCCTGAGAGTAATGGCTTTATACAGAAGAGGTCATATAATGTCCAGGATCTGGCACATCAGGAAGTGTCTCTGGTGTGTGTGCTGCATGCACTCTACTACTGTGTTATGGCTGCTCTATCCCTTAGGTCAGTCCTCTGTAGCATTTCTACTTGTCTGCAGTGGGGAGTGTTTGCAACTTGGCCAGAGTGTGGAGAGTTTTAACTAGGTTTGCTCTGGTCTGCTTGCTAAAAGAGACCTGCTGCTATTTCCACTAGAATTGAAGTTTTGCAGAACTCTATGGTCAGTACATGTCATTTATGTGGGCATTCATTCTGGTCTTCTGGGGGAAGGGGCACACTATGCTGATCCTTAGGCACACTTTCCTGAAAAAAGCAGTACCGGCAGAGTGCCAAGGGTGTACACCACAGAGTGAGACTTGGTGTAAGCACATCAAGCAGCCTGTGCTGTTTGTTGAAGTTAGTTTATGCTGAGGGGCTGGGGAGGAAAATGGCCCCAGGAAGCTCCTTTGTCCCTGAGAGGAGAAAGTGGAGTCTGTGCTTGCTGTTCTCAGGGAAGCCCTCTCAGAAGAGCAAATAACTTCCCCTCTGCATCCTAGGCATTTTTTAGATTGTTGTTTTCACACTGTCTCTTGGCATTATTTGCCTGCCTGAAACAGTGCTATGCACTTTGGGGTCTATCCCAGCCAAGCTTGCTAACTTTTAAAACTCCAGACATTAGGCATCTGATTTGGTGAGGACCTGAGCTGGTCTTCTGGGGGTGAATCTCACTGTGCTGGGACTGTTGTAGGTTTGACTAAGGAGGGCAGTTTTGCCAGAGTGCATGGGCATGGGATTTGGAGCAAAACATGTTAAACAGCCAGTGTCCAGGGTGGCTGCCCTCAGTAGGTGTCTCTGTTCCTATGCTGAGGGGTAGGGGAGGGGAACAGTGCCTGCTAGCTTTTTTGTTCCCAGAGAGGCTATGCCACCTCTCCCAGATGTGCTCTAAGAAAAGGGAACAGTTTCTCCCTGTGAGTCTTAGGTGATCATCAGTTTGTGCCTTAGCCCGCCTCCCCACCCCTTCTGGATTCCCTGCCTGCTTTTTCTCCATGAGTAGGGGAGCACTCTCAGGGCTCTATCCTAGCCATGCTCCAGACCTTGAGGACTTCAATCTTAAAGTCTTGCTGGTTGCAAAAGGTCACGAAAATCAGCCCCTCTCATTTTCCCAGCCAATGGCTTTGGGGAAGTGTTCTCCTTATGCAGTCCCCTGTGTGCTTCTCTCTCTCTCTGACCTCCTTCCATGACCAGGGCTCCCTCCCCTGCTCAGCACCCATGTTCCATTTCTCCACCAAACCATGCTTCCACACCTCCTACCTTCCTGGATGTGACCTCTTCTCTTCCTCTGGTTGTGCAGTTTGTTGTGTCAGTCCTCGGGTTGATTTCATTGAGATATAAAACTTTTAAAGAATAAATCATATACTATATTTAATGTCTCCATCTTAAGTATATACACAAATATTGTTAAGGTATGCTTTTTAAGGAATATATGCAGTATATCAATGTTTGTTTATGACTCAAATTTTTCTAAGCAGAGCTATAAATAAGTTATTTTCCATTTCATTTGATGCTATAATTTTAGGTGCTATCGTATATTAATGCTTCAGTTCATTAAATTTGTCCTTAACAATATAAGGTTCTGCTATTCTAGTGCTAGGTGACAGAATTAGATTTCTAGCCCCAGGGTACTTAAAGGTGACAGCAAGGTTCTGTTACATTTTTGCAATTTATTAAACGTGTTTGGAAAAGAGATACCAGATGCTTAGATAAAGATTTGGGGTTTTGCAATTCTTTATACTAAAGATAAAAGAGAAGAAATATATATTAGTGTAGAAAATTCAGCTTGCCAAGTGTTTTTTATAATTTTCTTCTTGTTTTGAATAACAAAAAATTATAGAGATATAAATTATATTACATTGTTCTGAATTTGGTCAGGTAAATCAGGTATTTTATGCAAATGAAGGACTATTTTTCATATTTTTAAATTACTACCTATTTGAAAATCTTCATCTGTGATTGAAAAATGACTTCCAAGTTAATGATCAAAGTTTCCCTGGAGGACCCAGAGGACATAGCATCAAAACAAAGAATTACTTGCAGGCCTTAAAGCCAAATAATATTTTCTCTGCTGGATTTTGGACTTCTTTGGGAGCTGTGACCCCTTTGTGCCTTCCAATTTCTCCCTTTTGGAATAAAAATATCTTAGGCTTGTCTCATCATTGTATTTTGGGAAAGGATAGTTGGTTTTTACATTTCACAGGTTCACAGATGGAGCGAAATTTTGCTTCGGGATGGGCAATACTCAGAGTCTCACCTGTAGCTGATTCAGATGATTTATTGATTTATTTTTTTATTTGAGAGAGAGAGAGAGCGAGAGAGAGAGCGAGCATGAATGGTAGAAGGGCAGAGGAAGAGAGAGAGAATCCCTAGCAGGCTCCACACTCAGTGCAGAGCATGATGCACAACTCAATCCCCTGACCCTAGGATAATGACCTGAGCTGAAATCAAGAGTTGGAAGCTCACGTGACTGAGACACCCAGATGTTCCTGAATCAGATGATTTTGTTGAGCAGATATAGAATTCTTTGTTTTGGTTTTTAGATGAGATACTAGTATTTAGAGTTAATACTAGAATGGTTTAAGTCTGTTGAAGATACGAAATGAGGTGAGTGTTTTCTTTTTTATTACAGGACAGATACAACTTTGGGGGGCCAAGGGTGGACTATACTGGATTGAATGGTGTCCCTCCAAATTCACGTCTACCCAGAACCTCAGAATGTAATCACTTAGAAATAGTGTCTTTGCAGATGTAATTTGTTAAGATGGGGTCATACTGAATTAGGATGGACCCTTAGTTCAAAGACTGGCATTCTTATAAAATGACCATGTGAAGACACAGACACACACATAAACACAAAAGAGAAGGCCCTGTGAAGGAGGTGGACATTGGAGGGAAACATCTATAATCCAGGGAATGCCAAGGATTCCTAGAAACCACCAACAGCAGAGAGGGAAGAAGGATTCTTCCCTAGTGTCTTCAGAGGGTGCCTAGCCCAAATGATATTTTCATTTTTTATTCCTAGACTCCATAACCTTGGAAGAATAAATTTCTCTTATTTTAAGCCACCCACCTTGTAGTGTTTTGTCATGGCAGCCCTCTGGAACTAATGCAGTTTTGTACTCAGACATGTCAGGAATGACCAGGTAGACAGAAATTGGAACTACTAGTCCTTTTAGAACACATAGATGTAAGACAATCATGCACTTAGATGCCAAATGCAGCACTGATTACTAAACTCATACTGTAGTATTGCTAGCAAGTTACTAGGTTTACATATAAAGTGTACATACTTTCCACTATTTAAGGAATTAGGTTATTACAACATAGTACTTAGGACCCAGGACCTAATGTAAAAGAATTTCCCCAAGGACCTCTACCAAATACATGGTCATCAGGTAACCTTTAAAGTCAGCCGCAGGTATCTCCTCTATGTATGCCTAAATATGACTTCTCAATTTGTTGCTGCTAAATCCACTAGATACTAAAAATTTTCTGTTATGTTTTCATATAGTCCGTGCACAGTTTGTTATCATGTATACTTTATCCATAGGCAAAAGCACTTAAGACTGAGGTGGCATCTGGCTGACTCAGTCGGTTAACTGTCTGCCTCTTGGTTTTGGATCAGATCATGTCTCAGTTTTGTGGATTCAAGCCCCACATCAAGCTCTACACTGATAGCATGGAGACTGGGATTCTCTCTCTCTCTCTCTCTCCCTCTCCCTCTCCCTCTCCCTCTCCCTCTCCCTCTCCCCCCTCTCCCCCCCTCGCTCTCTGCCCCTCCCCTGCTCGTGCTGTCTGTCTCTCAAAATAAATAAACTTTAAAAAATTAAAAAAAAACCCTGAAATCTAAAAATAGAAAAGGAAATAAGTATATATGTGCAAATGACAGAAGCAGTTGAACGTTTCTTATAAGCAGATGTTATGGAGCAGATATGATTGAAAATTTCTCTTAATAATACTCTGAAGCTAACCAATCAACGAAAGTTAAGTTAGAGAGGACTCATTCTTCCTTTTTTCTGTTTACTGTTTTGAGATAAATTAACGATTTATCTCACTTTTTCACTTTAAAGTGAAAGGTGTCACTTTTTCACTTCAAGACTTACCAGAGGCATTGTTTCCTCTAGGATGCTATCTTTGAACTCCAAGTCCAGATATTTGTCCACAGCTAGTTGCTAGATCCCCAGTGCTTTTGCAGATCTTTTATTGTAGTGTAATAATTTGTTTATGTGATTGTCTTCTCTACTTGACTATCAACCCCTAAAGAAAGTTCATTGGACTAGATAGGTTGCATTTTCTCCAGGACTGAACAGTCTTTATCTTTAAAAACAGCTTTGACAGTTTAATGGACATACAGTAAAATGCATATATTTCAAGTGTACAATCTGATAAGTTTTGACATATATGTATGCCCATTGGGCCATCATCATAACGAGAGTGAACTTGGTCATCACCCCCCCCCCCCCAGTGTCCTTGTATGGATGAGATGGATTTAAATGAAACTTTAGAAGAGATACTGATTATAGAGAACTTAAAATATTCTGGATAAAAATGTCAGTGGGGGAAGTTTATGTAATTTGTAGCAGTTAGATCACAACCTTCCAGGCAGAATATGAGATAGCCTTTTTATTTATTACTTTTTTTCTTTTTTTAGAGAGAGGGAAAGAGGGAGCACAAGTGGGGTAGAGGGGCAGAGAGAGAAAAAGGAAGAATCTTAAGTAGGCTCTATGCCCAGTGTGGAGCCCAACCAGGGCTTGATCCACGACCTTGGGGTTATGACCTGAGCTGAAAGAGGAGTTAGACGCTCAACAGACTAAGCCATCCAGGTGCCCCTGGAAATGTCTTTTTAAGACTCATTCTGGCCTATTGAAATCCTCTCCCTGCATCATATCTGCTCAAGAAATGGTGCCTTGGGTTTGATGTTAACCTTAGTGAGTTTGGAACTCAGTAAAAACCAATAAAAGCTAATACTGTAGGTCATTAATTCTAGGTTTATATTTTAATTCCTTGAAATGAGGATTCATCTTGCAATCAGTAATGTGTCATGATTTAATTAGCATTTTCTTTTAATCAGTATATAAAGTAATAGTGAATCTTAATATTCATTTTATCTCCTATTATACAAAATCTGCTTCTTTGTGGTTAAAGGATCAGAGACAGAATGCCTATTATATTTTCTCTAAGTTTACAGTTTCCTACTAAGCCATTCATGGTTCTGGTTTTTTGTGTAGTCTCCTGAGGTTTGAATTGTGGGCCTGTTGCCATAGGACTCAGCAAGAGTCAGTTGGAAGGATACAGGAAAATGAAAAGCCCTTTGATGTTAAGATAACCTGATGTAGCTATGAGATGTTACTCTTTGCAAAAATAATTAAAACCATTTTTGAAATTTGTACAAGTCATTGTGTAAAGAAAGACTTGTTTTAGGGCCCTACCCAAAAAAGGCATATAAATGGGACCAGAAAGAAGGACTGACTAATCAAAGGGCAGGAAGGAGAATGTGGAAAATAAACCTTATTATAAATTTAATCTGGACTCACCCTGTCAAATTAGAGGTATAGATCAGAAGTTTTATACTGTTGTTATTGTTGAGTTTGTGTCTTTGGGGATGCTGCTCACTGGGTATATTCACACACTGGGTGTGTTGCCTGGCAAGTTCCAAACACTGTTGCAATTTAAATGAAAAGCCAGTAGTAAAGAAGGGATATTGATCACATGACAGGCTGTCCTGATGGTGTCAAGATGGAACGTATTGTGTTTGTATTAATCACAACCTGGGGTTTTTTGTCTTGTTCTTTGGGATTAGAAATGTGCTTTTATTGGACATGAAGAGTACATCCATTTCTCAGGATCAGAGTCATTTTTACCAGGGACCTAGGACCAAACTGTTAAAGAACAATGAGAAGTAAGACTGTCAAGTGGCCCGACCAGCATATTCTCTTATTTTAGGTAGAGCTACACGGAAAACTAAATTACAATCAGAAGACCACTTGATGAGGACAGAATCATCAAGGTTAATAGTGTGATAAATAACAGAAATAGAGTTCATAAATTAGTGGTTGAGGGTACCCTCTCTCTGTGTCATGCTTGTTCAAAACCAGTCTCTAGTATTTAAACTTTGTTTATTTGTGGTTCAAAATTGACCATCTCTCTACTATTTATTTCCACAGTCTTATTTAGGCTACTGTATAATTGGTTATGTTTCAAGTTGACTCAATTATCATTATATGCCTGTCTTTTTTTTTTTCCCAAAGTTTTTTTTTTTTTTTTTTTTTTTTTATTTTTGGGACAGAGAGAGACAGAGCATGAACGGGGGAGGGGCAGAGAGAGAGGGAGACACAGAATCGGAAACAGGCTCCAGGCTCCGAGCCATCAGCCCAGAGCCTGACGCGGGGCTCGAACTCACGGACCACGAGATCGTGACCTGGCTGAAGTCGGACGCTTAACCGACTGCGCCACCCAGGCGCCCCTATATGCCTGTCTTAACTGCTATGTTTATGTACCAAACTCTCAGTCATATATCTTGTCTGAGTTAATATTTTGGTTTACTCTTGCATTTGAATAACCATCTCTGTGTGATTTGTGACTTTTTAGGTTTATATGTTTGTATGTATTTGAAATTTTAATAGTTTATCTTTTAAATTATGATCTAATTCTTGAATAGGGAGATTCTTTGTCATTGCCTTCATGCACTATCATAGATAGCAGATTTCAAAGTACCTCCAAATATTTTAGGACTTTGGAAGGGTTTCTGGATTCTGGGTAGGCCATATGAAAAAGGGAGATTGAAGAGGGTCAAAAACATTGGTTTTGGCAGTTTCTTTGAAGCAAGTTTCAGTGTTCAGGTACAATCAGAGTTGGCTTAAAAGTAAGGTGGATACATCAAGCCTTTCTTGAATATCCATATTTCCTCCATTATAGTCACTCTGACAGACTTATTAATCTCTTTATCTTCCTTTTTTGTTTCACTTTTTTCTCCTATCAATAATGGAGAATGATTCTCAATTCATGCAAATGAATATTACTATACAGATAAGTGTAGCTGACAGTCACTGAATGCTAATTTTATTATTCACATTTAGCATGTGCATAAATTAAGTCGTGTTGTTCAAGTTTCTTTATGCAATTGTTATGAAATGAATAGTTCTTAAGCTAAAGTCATTCTCTTACTAACTTTGTTTTTACACTTCTTTATAAATATACCTATGAAGATTATTTCCCTTTCCTATTTTTTAGAAAGGAAGAATTATAAGTAGAAAGTTAACAATGGGAAGGATGTGCGTTCATTTGCATGAAATTATTGTTAAGGACAAAATTACTATACAAGTATTATAATGTTGAGATTGCATGCAGTACATAATAATTATGTTATTATACTTTAAATCTTCTATTGGTCAGAATTGTCAGTTTATAAGAGTAACCTTTGAGGAAAAATGAGTTAAAGGAAATGGGTAGAGAACAAACCAATGAGAAATCTTACTGGAGAGGTAGTGGTATGGTAGAGACTGATGAGCTTTTAACTAAACCATATTTTCTCTTCTTGACCCATAGTTAAACCACATTTCCCAGTTTCCTTTGCATTCAGGTATAGCCTGAGTGTTGATGATCTATCCATTGTCATGAGAGTAGAAGTGACAAGCTCCATTTTCAGGTTTGGCTTGTGGAACTCTGACATAATCTTCCAACGTCTTCTTCTATCATTTTGGCAGAGCTTGTCCCAGTGGCCTGGGAAACCACATTTTAGGTATATGGGGTCACAGAAAGGAGGAATTCGGACTTCCTGCATTGCTGTTGAGATGAAAGTCCTTGATACTCAGAAGAAAAAATAAATTGGCTTTATATGAACAAGAAATAAACTATTGTGTTTGAGCCATCCTGCATTTTTGAGTTTGTTAGCTAGTATTACCTTAACTAATATAACTGGAAGCAAAGAATTTCTTGATAATCCTTTCATAATTTTTAGTATGCTATTTTTAATCCGTCAAAACTACATAACCTTAAAAAGATATCATTATGCTTTTAAAAAAATTCAGGAAGGGCTTTATTGAAATGACACAAGTAGTTATTGTTAGTAGGGACTCAGTTATTAGTAGGTGACCATAAAAATCAGGAAATCCTTGACATGCAGGGGGGCTTTAAAGTTGTGGAGAAACAAAAGTCATGTCTTTATTTTTACTATACACATTGACTTCTAAAGAGGAAAAAAGTCTCAGACACCAATGAGAAGCATGTTGGTATCTTCATTGTTGGTGTTGTGTTTGGATTGTATGTGTTTTGTTCATGTTCAGCAGTATGTGCAAGATATCCCTCCTTCCATTGAAGTATGCCAGGCAAGTACAGGATGATTGGGATACAGCCACTTTGAGGCAAACACATTTTCTACCTTCAAAGACTGAGTTTATTGTTAAGAAAATGACCCCATAATTGACTAATTACATGTTTAACGTGCTGTAAAGAATTACATAGTACTAAGTGAATGTATTATGAGGGATTCTACTCAAAAAAGGGGGTTGGGGTAACAAGAGGGGTCTCCTATGAGAAAGTAACATAGAAGCTGAGAACTCAAATTTGAGTATGACCTATCAAGGTAAGGAAGTGAGGCAAGTGGGCAAGGGATATTCAAGGAATCAGGAAAGCAGAAGAATAGGAGAACAGAAATTATGCACTGGGAGGGTATGATGAAAGACTGAAGAAGGAGAGAAGCATTGGATGTGGCAAGGGCTTCCTTAGTTATGTTGAGGAGTTGAACTGTATATTAACAGTCACAGGATACTGTGTGTTTTTGAGCAGATTGACAGAAAGAAATTCGTAATTTAAAGTGATCATTCAGTTTCTAGTATGGTGAAGGATTTAAAGAAAGGAAATAATGACATGTGGAGTGTAGTTGGGAATTGAGGTCAGTAGTCCAGCTGAGAGATGATGGGGATTTGTACTAGGGTAATGGCAGTATACATGGAGAACTGAGGACCAATTTCAAAGATCTTTAGGAGGAAGAATTGTCAGCATTTTGTGATTAATTGGATTTGAGGGTGAGAGCAGAGTCAAGGATAACTTCCTGGTTGCTGAGTTATGTCATTGGGTAAATGACATGTTATTTTACCAAAATAGGGAACATTGACAAAAATATAGGAGGAAAGATAATGAGTTTATTTTTGGACATGTTGAGTTTGGACCTCTAAAAGAGTCAAGTAGCTTATTTAAGTATTTATATACTTACCTAATTTGTGTCCATAATTAAGTAGTTGGATTGAGGGTCTGAGATTTAGAAGACAGATCTGGGTTGGAGAAAATGTTAGAGTTTAATGTTCCTTAGAAATGCTTTTGTTCAAACCAGTTTTTAGCTTTTTTTTTTCTTTTTCTTTCTTTTTCTTTTTTACATTTGTGGAGGCTGTAAGTCTAAAATCAAGGTGTCAGCAGAGCCATGCTCACTCTAAAACCTATAGACAAGGAGGTTTTTTTGACTTTGCCAGCTTCTGGTGTCCTCAGGAATTCCTTGGCTTATAGCAGCAAACTTATCTCTGCCACTAGTCTTTGCCCAAACATGGCTGTCTTCTCCCTTTGTGTTTTTATAGTTTTAGATGATACACCTCTATCTGCATCTGTCTCCTCTTCTAAGGATACCATTCCTATTGGATTAAGGACACACCTGTTCTAGTATGACCTCATCTTAACTAATTACATCTGCAATGACCCTTTTTCCAAATAAGATCACATTCTGAGGCACTAGGCAACCCCATTATTTTATAGATGGAGGAAATTATTCTCAGCAGCATGTATTCATAGAATGCTTTATTGTTTCCATAGCACTTTATATCATCTCTTTTATTCCTTAACACTTATTTGAGGAATTATTGTCTCCATATTCGTAATTGAGAAATCTAAGACTTGAGGTCAACGTTTTTAAGGCTTCTTACTACTTTGAAGATATGAACCCTTCTGCAGAAGATTAAAGTGACTTACAAACATAGGGGCAGGTAAAGATATTGCAAGAGCAAGGACCGAGGTTTGGCTGGTCTTGCAAGGTCATTTGCTTCCTAGCGTTTTTATCAGAAAGTCTTGATGAAATTGCCGAGTAGAGCTAGAGCAAAATAATGGAACTTGTTAATCTGCTCTTGAGACAAAGTAATCTCACCTCTAATTCATGGGACATGTCTAATAGGAGTGCCAGCCTTCAGAGCTACTTTCCCATTGATGAAAAGAGTAAGTGGTGTGTTTTAATCTCTCCAGCAGTTTTAACATAATAGCATAAACTAGGTGGCTTATGAACAACAGAAGTTTATTTATTTTTTCCACTTCCAGAGGCTGGGAAGTCTAAGATAAAGATGTAGGCATATTTGGTGTCTTGTGAAGATCTGCTTCCTGGTTCATAGATGCCATATTCTTTCTGGGTCCTTATATGTTGGAGAGGGCAAGGACACTCTCTGAGTCTCTTTTATAAGGGCACTATTCCCACTCATGAGGGTTCCACCTTCAAGACTTAATCACTTTCTAAAGGTCCCACCTTCAAACACTATCACACTGGGTGTTAGGAATTAACATACGAATTTTGGGGCTGGTGTGGCAGGGGAGCTACAAACATTCAATCTACAAACAAACATTCAATCTATACCAAGGTAGAGGTAAGTACAGAAGCTTCCTCTCACAAGAGTAGAAGACTCAGCTGGAATTCTCTTCTCTGTAATCCCAAATGAAGACGTGAGGGAGAGTTCGTCCCTGTAACAGTGTCTGTAAATTATAGAATCAAGTACTTAACTTTCATATCTAGAAAGTGGAATCAGGATGGAATATCTTTAAACTTAAATATTAGAGGGAAAGGAATAACTCTTTAAAATTATTATAACAAGTAGTTATGGGCTTTTTGTCCCTGAAGACCTTGAAAATAGCAAAGTCCTTATACTGCTGAAGGCAAAGGGATGAGCTAGGGAATCCTTTGAGAATTGGTTCTGCCCAGTGATGCTAAGATTGTATACTATTGTGTTGAGATTTACAAGTGTAATGTAAACACTGTAATTGCTTATTATTTTTGCTATTTTAAGTGGCTACCAGTAGAAAAAAATTTGTACTATCTGAATAATCTGGAATTTCTAAAATTGTTTCATTTTCTTGAATGTTAACAGCCCTATTTTAGTATTTAAATTTAAAACTCTTGAACTTATCCAATCAAGAACCATTGGCCTTTGAATGTAAACTAGAATCCATTTTACCCAATAGTAGCATTGATATTTATATTCTTAAAGAATCATAGTTAGGCTCAGATATGTTGAGGAGTCTCACTTAGAAAAAAAAAAAGGAAGTGGGGCGCCTGAGTGGCTTAGTCGGTGGAGCGTCCAACTTCAGCTCAGGTCATGATCTCACAGTCTGTGAGTTCCAGCCCCGCATTGGGCTCTGTGCTGACAGCTCAGAGCCTGGAGCCTGCTTCGGATTCTGTGTCTCCCTCTCTCTCTGTCCCTCCCCTGCTCATGCTCTGTCTGTCTCTCTCTCTCTCTCTCAAAAATAAATAAACATTAAAAAAAATTAAAAAAAAGAAAAAAAAGGAAGCATCTATGAAAAGAAACAGATTAAAAGCATCTTTGAAAAGCTCATGTCATTCAGCAAGTCCTAGTTTATTTGAAGAAGCATCTATAAGCTTCAGAAATTCACTCATACTCAGTGACTGTGGTGTTATCAGAGAGATAACTGTACAAGATCTTATTGAGATAGTATCTTTATTGGAAGTTATTAGAGACTTCTCTAGCCTGATTATATGTGTTAAGTCTAATGGTGATTTAACAATTCTAATCTTAGCACAAGTGAGTGACCAGGACATATCAGCAAGTTCTTAAATCTTTTGAATCATCAAGGGACATTGAAATACGTTTCTCTTGCCACGCCTCTTCTTTTTAGGAAGAAGAAAATACATTCCATACCAATTAGCCCTAGGTAGGGTTCATCATTGGTTTATTGCATATTTCCCCACTGTTTTTTGATCCTAATTTTACTAGAAAAGATGGTCCTTAAATAGTAAAACTGTCATTATGTTATATGTGGATTTAGGAAAATCACCAAAATTAACTTGGCTCTGTTAGATTTCAAGCACTTAGTGACTGTATAATGAAAGGCAAGGGAAATTTTGGAAAAAATTAAAAACACACTCAAAACTGATATTGTAATTTCTAAGGCTATAGAATGATACTCTTATGAAATACATGATGCTAAAATACTGAAATTGGAAAGAATTGTTAGTAGATTTTTTGAGGTTATTAAAACTATTAAAAATGCAACTAATCAGTTTCAGAGTCTGAAGTACTGGTAAAATTGGTATGATGCCAGAAAAAGCATGCCTCTTCTAAAAGTTCTTTTGGTAAAGCAAGTGAAGGGAGGCATTAAGTTTTTAGTATAGAGTCTCAGCCTTTAGTAGGCAAAATAATTACTGGATGAGTTTATACAAGTTAGAGATTTTGGCTTAATTTCCTCCCTCCTCCCAGAGTTTCAGATTCTCTAGGTCTTGGGTGGTTGTTTGGGACTGTGCCTTTTTAAAAACGAAGCATCCTTACATAATCCTAATGCAGGTGGACATGGGACTGCTTTAGTACTATTAAAAGTCAATTTCCTGGCTATTTGGATAAATCTCAGTATCATAGTATTTATTAAAAGAATCCAAATTGAAATTAGTATGTGCTGTATTATACCTTTTTATAAGTTCAAAACAAACAGAGTTGACTTGTACCCTGTTAGAAGACAGAATAGTGATTACAATAGTCCTTGTTGCTGGAGGACTGTGAATAGAAAGGCATGAGGGGACCTTCTGCGTTTTGGGAATATTTTATTTCTTGATAGGTACTGGTAAAATAAGTGTTTTCATTTGTGAGTAGTATGCCTTGTATATGTATGTTACACTTCATTTAAATAGTAGTTAATTGCCTGAGTGCCTGTAGTCTTTCTTTTGAAAGACAAGTCAATATTTCTGAATAGCTGGGCCACCAACTACTGTCTGTGATAAATTGGATTTAATAATAATGCAAACAATAAATTGGAATTTATGTAAATGGATGACTATAAAACTAAGCCTCACTTAAAACAATCTGGTATTACAGTGCCACTGGTGTTTTTTGTTTTAAGCTGAGTATATTTTAAAGAAATCATATAAAGATTCCATAAATGGGGCCCCTGGGTAGCTCAGTCAGTTAAGTGACTGACTTCAGCTCAGGTCATGATCTCATGGTTTGCAGGTTTGAACTCTGCTTTGGGCTTTGTGCTGACAGCTCAGAGCCTGGAGCCTGCTTTGGATTCTGGGTCTCCCTCTGTCTCTGCTTCTCCACAACTTGTGCTGTTTCTCTCTCTCTCTTTCAAAAATTAAGATAAACTGTTATGCCCAGAATTTGTGATCCCCAAAGACCACCAGGGAGCCGAGAGCCTTTATTCGAGCTAGCTCGAGCTCAATCCCCTACCTGCACCGACACAGCGGTGAGATACCAAAGAGAGAGTGAGTTTCAAAAGCACAAAGGTTTTATAGGGGTCTAGGGGCAGTTGGTGAGGTAATGGCTGTGGCCTCAGCCGATTGGCTGGGGAAGGGTCAGAGTCCTGTTACGCAGGTCACCGTGTGTTTTGATCGGGAAGTTTAAACGGGTGAGCAAGAGGTTACTCAAGGGGAGGAGGCGCGGTCTGAGGTTTCTGCGATTTTCCCGGAAAAGGGGTCATGTCGGGGACATAGTCACTCAAGGTGGAGGACACAGAACAAGATGGAGTCGGCTGGCGTAGGTCCACTCTTTCATAAACATTAAAAAACAAGGATTCCACAACTATTGAAAGTGATGGCCTTGTAAGTGTGTCATTATTTTATTTTTTTTTTAGATATTTTTCTTTGTAACATGTGTGATGGTGTGGTTGGTCATTTTGCTTTGATGTGCATGCTGTTATGAATTTCTTTGAATTATTTTCTAGTTTCTTTAAAAAAATTTTTAACGTTTATTTATTTTTGAGACAGAGAGAGACAGCATAAATGGGGGAGGGTCAGAGAGAGAGGGAGACACAGAATCTGAAACAGGCTCCAGGCTCTGAGCTGTCAGCACAGAGCCTGATGCGGGCCTCAAACTCATGGACCGCGAGATTGTGACCTGAGCTGAAGTCCGACGCTTAACCGACTGAGCCACCCAGGCACCCCTCTAGTTCCTTTTTATCAGAAAAGGAATTAGAAAGTTTTTATAAAGTAAAATAGATTGTTTTCTAATCCTTTTATTTTTTTCCCATTTTCCTTTGTACCTTTAACATGAGAATTGTCTTCCTCATCAAAAATCTGTCGAAGATTTTCATCTCTTTAGTCTCTATGATGTCATTTATTTTATTTGTTTACCAATAGACATCACACACAGCTTGATTCTTTTACTTGTTCAGTGGGACATCCTGAAACCCATTCAAGCAGTTTGTTTTTGAACTTTTTCCACACACTTGTTTCCTTTTAGAGACGCGTAGGGAAGGATTGTGGAGATGGCCTGTGGATCTTGTCTTTGGAGCCACATACCAGAGAAGTTTGGAAATGCAAAGCTGGGGAGCAAGCTGCAATGCTCTGCTTAAAAAAACCATGTAGACTACTAAGAAGTTTGAGTGGAAAGGGAGTGAGAGGTGAGGCACAATGAAGTAGAAGCCAGAGACGGTTGATTAAAAAGGACAGCATCTCTTAAGTGGGAAAACTGTAGAAGACCAAAATATTCCCCCTGAAGAAGAGAGAATTAATGAGTACATAATAGCTATTTTGAAATATTTTGTGAATGTTGTGTAGAAGATGCAGTAATTTTTTCTGCCACTCAGAAGAAGTAATTAGAAACATTGGGTATCAGTTTGAGGTAGAATACTTTTGATCAAATATAAGAAAGTTTTTTCTGGAAATTAGAACCATCCCAGTGTGGGGGTTAGTGCCCCACTGCTGGAAGTAGTAAGACATATTTTAGATTACTAACAGTAAGCAGTGTTGTGGAGGGAGTTACTATTTAGTGAGATGCTGGACTATATGACCTTTGGTGTCCTTTCCAATTCTTGGATTCTGTGATTTCATGAGGAACAGTAGAGATGTAGTTATAACTTAATTAAAAACAAGGACAGTCACCCCATTCCTACACATTCTCACTCTCTCCAGAAAAAGTTAATCGGTCTAAACCACTTATAAGAGGAATCTGATTAATCTCTGTAATTTAATGTTGTATGAATAATATTATTCATGGTAGATTATGCAAGATAAAGAGAGAATAAGCAATGACAGGATAAGTATATATATATATATATATATATATATATATATATATATATATATTTAATGTCTATTTAGTTTTGAGAGATAGAGACAGAGTGCAAACAGGGTAGGGGGAGAGAGAGAGGGAGACACAAAATCCGAAGCAGGCTCCAGGTTCTGAGCTGTCAGCACAGAGCCCGACGTGGGGCTCAAACTCACAAACTGCGAGATCATGACTTGAGCTGAAGTCAGACCCTTAGGTGACTGTGCCACCCAGGCACCCCAGGATAAAAATTTTTGATTGAGATATCACAAATGGAGGATAATATACTCAACTCTATTGTAATCATGAATATCTTTTTAAACATTTAATTATAAACATAAATTTTCCCTCAAACACACTATGTACTCATGATGGGCTTCAATAATTATTTTATTTCAATTTAACAAAATTATTAGCACAAGTGACCCAGTGGTATTAAAAGATATTTTAAAGGAGCTATATAAACTAATTTAAGATTCAGATTGTTTGAGATAAAATTTTTTCATAAGAATTCATTGGGGATGGTTATTTTTATGTTATTCTGATCACAAAGCATATATTCATTTTCTTTTGTGTTTGAAATGCTGTATTTGGTGTAGATTTTATTATGCTAGTGGGAGTTTTAGTTCTCAATTTGTGTTAAGCAGAGTCTTTACAAAGAGGAAAGCATAAAATATGTCTATAATTGTAAAGACAGTCAGTGGCAACTTGTGGAAGATTTTTCCATTAAGAAGGACCAGTGAAACCCAATAGAGTAAGGGTGTATAAGTTTCTAAGCGATTCCTTTGATTTGATTTGACAAGGAATAAGTATTTGTAAATAAAGCTTGCAGAAATCAAGAAGGCTTATTATTACAACAGTCTTGCCATTATTCCTGTTCCCACATGACAGTATTTGAGTTATTAAAATAAATACCAGGGGCTAGGGCTAATGCTAGAAATACTGAGAAACAGGTCATAATTGGTTCAAGCCCATCCTTCTCCCTCTATTCTTTTCTAGGAGTTAAGAGCCCAATGTCCTAAGTACCTAATGTATAGATAAGCCAGACTTGTGACCCATGTTTTAAACCATTCCCCAATTATCTTTGGGTTTAGTTTCTCAGAAGACTTCTCTCTGAAACTGAGCTGATAAATTAGCTCATGTGAAGATACTAAGATGTTCCAGTCTCCATTTCTGGCCTTGCGATAAAATTCGAAAATAGATTGTCTTGTATTGATTGATATATTTCTAGATTTGCAGAGGGGTCATCTTATTTCAAATATTATTTCATAGATGAATAACTTGAGGACAGGATACTTAAGTCAACCTAAATAATTCTTCTGATTTTCTTTCAAGACATTGTCTGCTGATAATCAAATCTGTTAGTAGTCAGATATGCAAAATGATGCTGTATGTTCACAATCGAGGAAATTGTTTAAAACAAAATCTGTTGACTGGAATATGAGGATATAAATATATAGTCATCTACAATACTGACGGAAATTTATATTGTTACAGATGTCTTGAAAGTAATCTGAAATCTATTAAAAGAAAAATACGTATATCTTTGACATAGTAGTCCCCACTTATAGTGATCTAGCTCATAGAAATGAAAGCTTCAGTATATAAGGATCTAGTAGCTATTTATTGCAGCATTATTTATAGTGACAAAAATCTAGAGATAAGTGGAGTGTCTTTGGTAGGACAATAGTGAAATTCATTAATTCAACAAATATTAAACACTAACTATGAGCCAGAGCTACTTTAGATACTTGGAATATATTAGTGTACAAAACAGTTGAGAGTGCAGCTTACATTATAGGATGGGGGAGAAAAACATAAAAGATCATATCGTGATATGAGTATGTGTATAGTGTGATTAAATGAGATGGTAGTGATGTAGGTTGACAATTTAAATAGCATCTTATGATTGCCTATTTGTAAAGGTGACATTTTAGCAAGGAATTGAAAGGAATTATCAGAAAAATAATCCATACGGGTACCTGGGTGGTCCAGTTGGTTGAGCATCCAACTCTTCATTTTGGCTCAGGTCATGATCCCATGGTTTGTGAGATTGAGCCCTGCATTGTGCTCTGCACTGATAGTGCAGACCCTCCTTGGGATTTTCTCTCTCCCCTTCTGTCTCTGTCCCTTTCCTGTTTGCATGCACACTTGCTCTCAAAATAAATAAACAGTAAAAAAAAGAAGAAAAATATTCCAGACAGAGGGATCAAGTTGAGCAAATGCTCCAAGGAAGAAACATCTCTGACATGTTTTCTGTGAGGAAGTGCTCTGAATAAGGAGGAGAAGACCAGGAGATACATCTGGCTTCACAGTAGATGCCACCACCCATGAGACTGGGTGGTGTTGCCAGTGGAATGAGAAGATATGAGAACAGGGTCCTAGACTTGCACCTTGGAGTACTCAGATACTAAGAATTGGGGAGAAGCAAAGGAGACTGAATAAGAACAACCAGTGAAGTAGAAGGAAAAGCCAAACTGAAGACGGAAAACTTGGGGAAAAAAGTGAAAATCTAACAAGCGAAGGAATTAATAAATAGGATTAAGTGCTATTGATAGAGTAAGTAGGATGGGGACTGAGAATTGATTATTGATGTAATGATGTGGAGGTCATTGATGACCTAGATGAGAGCAATTTTAGAAGAGATAAGTGGGCACAAGTGTGATTAGAATGAATCTGTCTTAGTTAACTTTGGCTGCTATAATGAAATAGTATAAACTGGGTGGCTTAAACAGCAAACATTTGTTTCTCATAGTTCTGGAGGCTGGAAGTCTGGGTTCAGGGTGCCAGGAAGCTAGGGTTTTTGATGGGTGCCCTGTTCCTGGTTTATAGATAGCAATCTTGCTGTGTCCTCACACAGCAGAAACAGAGCTAGCTAGGTCTCTGGCTTCTTATAAGGGTACTAATCTTATTCACACGGACTCCACCCTCATGATATAATTACATCCCAAATGTTCCACCTTTAGGTATCATTGCTTTGGGATTACGGTTTCAGCATGAATTTGGGGGGAATACCAATATTCAACCCACTGCATTCCTCCCCTGTACACCACCCCAGCCAAATATATTTATTCCATCCCAGCAGCTCCAAAGTCTTAACTCATGCCAGCACCAACTCTAAAGTCTAATGTCCCAAGTCACTTAAATATCTAAACCAAATATGAATGAGACTTGACGTATGATTCATCTCGGAGCAAGTTGCTTTCCAGCAGTGAACCAAATATGTTACATGCTTGAAAAGTACAATGGTGGGCCAGGCATAGGGTAGACAATTCCACTCCATAGGGAGAAATAGGAAAGAAGGAAGGAGTGATGGGTCCCAAGCAAGTCCAAAGTCTGGCAAGACAAGCTCCAGGAGATTTTAAGTTTTGAGAATAATCCTCTTTGACTTGATGCTTTGCCTTGATGCTTTGCCTTCCAGACCCACTGGGGTAGCAGTCATGGTTTTTGGATCCACTACAGTGGAGGTCCTGCCCCAGCAGCTCTGCCAGGCAGGGTCCCTAGGCTTCTGCTGACCAGTTCTTCCTCTACTACTTTGGGTTGGGTCCTGTCCTCATGGCTTTGGGCAGAGGTCATCTGGCCTGTTGAGAGTGAGGTAATGGTCCTGCCTTTTCAAAATAAGGAGGGTCTTGATGTCTGAATTGCCTTCAGGGTCATTCTTCCTTTGTTTTGAAGAATAGTGCCTATGTGCAGCTGAACAGCTCTGTGGTTCTGTCTCATACAGTCTGTGAAGTCTGGTAATTTTCATTTCTTCCCATCTCCTTCCCTTTCAATTAAACATACCAAGAGATCTATATTTACTAACTTGTAGAGATGTTCAGGATATATTATGGATGAAAACATGTATGTTTCAGGTCATTAATGATCCTATTTCAATATAAGTAATGAAACAAATGAAAAACCCCACCTGGCATTATGTATATGCTTATATATGTAAATACATATTTACATATGTCTGTGAACAAGAAGAAATGGATGAAAGTTGCCACACTGTTAATGCCAGTCACTTGTTATGAGAAGGGGGGATGAAAGAATTAGAACATGGGAAATGTTGGGAAGGGATGTTGTTTGGCTTTGTCTTTAAACATCTTTGTATTTATCATTTTGCTTGCCTCAAAGAGCATGCATTAGAGTTAAAATCTGAACTCCATTTACAGAGGTAAAGGTTAAGCCAAACAGTTTAGTGATTATCACAGATTTGAGAAATTATGATCCAGATCAAGGAATTACAGCATATAATTGAGAACTTGCAATAAAACTGGACACTAACAAAATGATTCTTATAGAACTGTAAGAAAACAAATAGTCTCATATTTGTAAATACTAAACCTGAATTGACACCACAGAAAATGAATACACGGAGTCTTAGGGTTTGCACTTCCTCTGACCAGTTCACCTTGAGACCTCACAAGGAGAAAGCCACCAATACAAACAAAGCCAGGACAGTTGTAGCTCTCTTGTCCATGGACTTTGGAGACTGAACCATCACAAAATTACCCATAGAAAGACTCATTTTTTGAAAGGATTAAAATTGCATATTATTTAAGAATATATTGCCTATCTGTTACTCTTCCTGAGTTTCTAATGAAAGACATGCTCAAAATTTCAGGATCTGTGATTGAAATTCATGTCCAGAACTAAAATAATTTTAGAGAAATGTACCATTTACCTAACTTGGATGGAGACACCCATTTACATGGGTGTACAATGATCAGGATTTAGAACTTGTCAACTTTTTTTAAGTGCCTCTAGGAGACTGACAGGTAACTGAGTCACAAAGATAGGTTGAAGAAAATAGAGTGGCAGTGTTTGTCATCTTGGAGCACACATACTCCGTTAAGATTTATTTTAACACTTTGAAAGCTAAATCATGCATTATAGACTGGGTAAAATTCTTCTTTTTTTAAAATTTTAATAGGCCCATGTGGTGTTTTTAACAGGGTGCTGTTGACATTTTTGGTGGGCATTTCTTCCTTGTAAAGGAACGTCTTACATCTTGCAAGATGGTTATCATTATGCACCCTCTGCAATTAATTGCACATAGCACTCCACCTCCACCTCCACTCTCCCACCCCTGGATATTACAGCAATCACTATCCTCCACATTTTAGTGTGTCTTCTAGGAAGAGAGCTCCACTCTGGGCTATGAGCCCAACTTTAGGGTTAGGGAATAGTGTTGTATTTTTTAGTAATATGTATTGTTTCAGCTCGACCAAACTCAAAATGTTGAACAAGTCATTTAATTTTGCTTTTGCCATTGAGATCTGTGACATTTTGTGACTCATGTCATTAAAATTTTTTTTAAATGATTGTTTATTTTTGAGAGAGACAGAGCACAAGAGGGGGAGGGACACAGAGAGAGGGAGACACAGAATCTAAAGCAGGCTCCAGGCTCCAAGATGTTAGCACAGAGCCTGATGTGAGGCTCAAACCCACAAACTAGGAGATCATGACCTGAGCCTACGTCGGATGCTCAACCACCTGAGCCACCAGGCACCCCTTGATTCATCTTTGAAAAGAGACTTTACCTCTTTTTTTGGACAAAAGTCCATTAAAAATGTTAGAGCTTATTCCTTTAGCGAAATATTAATTATGTTTATATATTTCTTATACATTTGAAAATGTTCCAACAATTCATTAAAAGTTGATGGGTTGTCCCCTCAATTAGGTACTCAAAAAAACCTTACTGATTAATTTTTTAAAAAGCTAATAAATCACAGAACTGTTTAAGGAAAAGGAAGTGAACTAAATCTATGACCTTTCTGGCACAGGCTTCACTCCCATCAACAGAGTTGTACATTTATGGTTCAATATAAATAATAAATAACAGTGGGTGACAAACCTAGAGGGAGAAAAAAGCAGGAGGTAAGGCATTCTATAGTCTTGCTGTGCATTATCTTCAACACATTTGTTGCATTGTGGTTTTTTGAGGACTAGGCTTCCAGAGTGTTGCTTGCTAATGGATACTAACTAGAAGGTGAGAAATCTCCCTGTCACTTACTATGGTCAGAGAAGGAAAAGATATTTGTTGAATGGTTAGACACACATCCAGTAGTCGACTGACTGCCTAATACACAATTTATTGGAAAGACTTGAACCTCCCCCACTGGACAGAACTTGGTTTCATGCATGTGTTGATACCATTGCTAAACCAAAAAGTAGATGGCAGGAGAGGTATCCTGAGGATAAGGAAAGAGCATACTTTTGCATTCAGCAAAGACCTGGATTTAAATACCAATTATGTTACACATTTACTTTGGGAAAGATAATATTTCCACGGAGGCTTTCTCATATATTTCTCCCTCATTTCTTAGGACAGTCATTGGAGCTAATGTCTGCAGAATGCTCACTTTTTATCCAGCCTTTCTTTTCTGTGTCTCTTCTCCTTCCATTTCCTTCCTTTTCCTTCAATTTCCTTCCAAGTGTTACATGTTAGATTTCACTGTAATGTGCTGATGTATTCCCATACAAGTAACAAAGTTAACATTGGAACTAGAAATGATTTTCCACATCAGCCACATATTTTTTAGCAATATTAAAATAAATACGTGGTAGTGTGTCTCAGCTTGTAGCAATATGGAAGTGTACTCCTTTCTTAGGAATAGCTCCCTAGATTAACTTAATTTCTTAGCATAAGTTTCTTCATGTTGTTGTACACAGTGATATAAGAGGTTTCTCTCTTGAGGAGTTTCTGTAGTGATCATAATAGCTTGTGCAGGGCCGTGTATAATAACCATTTACAAATAGTAACTTAATGGATCGAATATAAAAAGAAATAGAGGAAACTCAAAACCTTTTCTTTTTTTGAGCCTGCTATCCAGATGTTCTGCAAGAAAGAATTCTATTGTTTGTACTTTGCCATGGAGTCCATCAGATATCCTAGAACTCTAGTTCAAAGTATATTATTACCTTCCTATTTTTATTACTGGTTTTTGAAGTTTTGGAAATATTTAGCTTTGAGTCCTTTAGTTCATATTAGATCTTGCCAGGCCTGTATTACGCTCTCTAGGGTACCAGATGAATGTCGAATTACCAGAGTATCTAAAAGGTAATGAAATTCTGATAAAGGAAATTTCCAATCTGCTTCTTTCTATAAAGCAGATGATGACATATACATGTACATATATATTTTGTATATAAATTTTTATACTATATAAAGTTGAGTCAGCTTATTGTCAATAATGATTTTTTTATAAAGTTATCAAGAGAAAGTCAGTGTTGTTGAAAGATTTAAGTGGCAAAGAGAAAGTATATAGTACAGGGAGAATGTCCTGGAATATTACTGACTTACGAACATAACGTGTTTCGTGCCAGGAAGCTCCTTTTTATTAAGAAACACTTATTCCATTTGAAACAGGCATCATATTTTATGTAAAAATATCTGAATATTTTTCTCTAAATTTAGATTGATATTTCATATATTTGAGTTTGATATATATGTGTTTTTGCCCTAAATGATACCACGCATTCTGTCCCTAGTGTCTCTGTATTGATCCAGGATTGGCACGTATAGCATTATGCAGTATTGTATTTTAAACTAGGTGCTGATAAGTAATAGTACTTTCTGCACTTGTATGCCTTTTAAAAATAGAATAAACTGTAATTTTACTTTGGTACTCTTAGCAAATGCATTTTATGTTTTAATTATGAAATATTTGCTGAAATTTAGGGAAACTCTTGATGTTTGGAATCAAGTTGACTTGGAGGGTAGAGGAGAAATTTTAATAATTACAGCAAAGGAGATTTTATCCATTTCTAGCAATAAGTTATGCCTATGATAGCGTGCTTGCTGTCCCATATCAGGCTAAGGGTGCCATTCATGAATAAGTCATGCTTTGTTAATGTTTTTTTTTCCTCCATGCAATACTTGCAAGTTTTATAGAAATATCAAGTAATGTGCCTTTAAAAAAAAAAACATAGAATATGAAAAGGGCAAGTTCCAGTATTAGGTGGTATCTATATCTGTATACCAAGCTTTTTAAGCTCTTTGCCATGCTAGGAAAGCAGGATTCAGTTTGTTTTTATATAACAAATTTATTAAGCTTACTTTTAAATATAACAGCTTTACTTATTTTTAATTTTTTTTATTTTAAAAACTAATTAATTTTTAATTTTAATTCTAACTAGACTTTATTCTTTAGAGAAGTTTTAGGTTCACAGAAAAATTGAGGGCAGGGCACAGAGATTCCCATGTATCTCCTGCTTCCACACTTGCACCTCTTCTTTCCCCCTTTATCAACATACTCCACAAGAATGGTACATTTACTACCATTGATGAACCTGTATTGACACATTATAATTACCCAAAGACTGTAGTTTACATTAAGATTCATCCTCAAGTCAGTATATATAGCATTTTTGTAGATTTCAGTGTGCATGTTACAGAGATCTGATGTTCACCTGTATATGTAAACCTGTATATGTATATTTTTAAAAATTTCAAATAATTTTTTTTTTATTTTTGAGAGAGAGAGAGAGAGACAGACAGACAGACAGAGTGTGAGCTAGGGAGGGAAAGAAAGAGAGACACAGAACCTGAAGCAGGCTACAGGCTCTGAACCATCAGCACAGAGCCCGATATGGGGCTCGAATTCACGATCATGACCTGAGCCGAAGTGGGACACTCAACTGACTGAGACTCCCAGGCAAGCCAAAAACCTATATATTTTTAAATTTTCCTGGAATTTTCTTCTTTGTCTGTGGGTTATTTAGAAGTGTGTTGCTTAACTTCCAAATATTTAGGGATTAGTTCTTATAAATTTCTGTTACTGATTTTTAGCTTAATTATACTATAATTGTAGTAGTTTTCTATGGAAGCTATGGAATAAAGTACAGTAAACTTAATGGCTGAAAACATTACAAATTTATTATCCTTCAGTTCAGTAGTTGAGGATTATGAAGTGGTTTCCCTGGGTGAAAATAGATGGATGAATGGATAAAGATAATGTAATATATATATCATGGACTATTATTCAGCCACAAAAAAGAATGAAATCTTGCCATTTGTAATGACCTGGTTGGAGCTAGGGAGTATAATGTTAAGCAAAGTAAGTGAGTCAAAGACAAATACCATATGATTTCACTTATATGTGAAATTTAGGAAACAAAACAAATGAGCAAAAGAAAAAGAGAGACAAACCAAGAAACCGACTCTTAGCTGTAGAGAACAAACAGAAGGTAAGAGGGTAGGGGGATGGGTGAAATAGGTGATTGGGAGTAAGGTGGTGGTGAGCCCTGACTGGGTGTTGTTTGGAACTATTGAATAACTCTACTGTATACCTAAAAGTAATATTACACTGTATGTTAACTATACTAGAATTAAAATGAAAACTTAATTAAAAAAATAAAAAAGTCCCCAATCCATTGATATATTGTAATGAAAGATGTTACTTGAAGGAGGGTTTATACACAGTATAGTTTGAAGCATTAAGCATATGATTTTTTGTTTTGTTTTGTTTTCTTTTCTACAACTTGAATATTTATTGAACAGATATTACTAAAATACCTAAAACACACGGGGTACTTGTGGGTGCATCAGTAAAGATCACATTGTTAAAAAGCCTGCATTTTTACCAGTGCACAGCTGCAACACTGCATAAATGCTACAGGTGCAGGGTACTGTTTTCTTGCTCTATTTACACAGCTGATGTACCTATTCTAACAAAGAAAGATGCGGAGGAAAACGCACAAGAAACTCAGGCCAGTAAGGGAGCAAGAAGAGAATGAAGAAGTGCAGTGTGTGCATCACCAGTGTTAATAGTCAGAAGCAGAACAGTACAGAACAAAGCTTGCTCTCTCAGAAGAAGAGCTACAAGACAGTTAAATAAAAATTAAGGTGGGCCTTCAGACTGGCTCATACAACAACAATCCATGAGTAGATGGTATTGTCTGATTATATCTTTATCCATTTCACTGGGAGCTGGGACAGAAATGTTAATTCTACACCTTCCTTCCTTCCTTATTAAAATTGGTAAAAAGCACTCTACCTTTAAAAAAATTTTATAAAGACATTTTTTCCAACTTAATTTTTGGGAAAGGTGTAATTTTCATACTCCTACTCAGATGCCAGGTTTTTTTTTTTTTTTTGGATTTTTTTGAAGAGGACATTTATTTTAAAAGTTTGCCCCCCCAAATATCCTTTCAAACAAAAGAACCAAAAGAGACCCCTAAAAATGCCTGTAAAATTATTGTTTTTCTTTCTTTAAGCTAGACAGGTGAGGCTCCCAAAAAGAAGTAAGTAAATAACAGTTTTGTGGTTGCTCCCGCTCCAATGACTGTGTGTCCATGAGTGCCAGCCAAGAGATGTAAGTCTCTTACTCTCTCTGGTAGCATTTGTCCAACCTACAACACTGAAGAAGAAAGCCGCACTGAGGACACAAGGAAACAAGTCAATCCAGTCTAGAGAACAACATTCAGGCAGAGTACCAACACCTTCATAGAACATGGAAATAAAAACTCCATCAGAGCTACCTCGCCAAGAAGCATGTTGAAAGTCCAAAATAACACCGTTCATCAGTGCCTCAGGTCCTGTGGTAGCATCTTGACCACTTACCACAAGGAAACAATGAGTTTCAAACTAGTTCTACACATCAAAAAAAAAAAAAATGGATAAAATATAGAGATATACAGACAACTGATGAACATAAACTACTAGGGTTGTTACATCCAAATTGAAAAAAAAATTGGGGACTCTCAACCTCTGCAAGAAGCAGAGTGAGCTTCAGGAGCTGTGTAAGTGAAAAAGCAGGAGTGGACCTGTTGGTGAGAGCAGAGGGAGTCTGAGTTGTGCAAAACATCATCGTCAAGAGCCAGGCCTGAAGGCCCACCCCTAAGGGTTGTAAATGTCGATTCACAGTGTGAAATTATGAGCATTTTCACTTGAGTCAAAATGATTAAAAGCTGGTTGGATGACACCCATTTTTTCCACTGCAAATTCTCTAAAGCAAGGCTCAGAGTCCCATAGTTTCTTCTTATACTTGATGATTTACACAGAAAAAATTCCCATATACGATATCATGATCTCATCAATACCAACACACCGATACAAATGGAGGTGTTATGATTAAAAAGATTAGAGGTGACCGATGCCTGGGGAGTGGAGTTCATTGCTGCCAAGAGGAGCCAGGGAGGCAGCGTCCATCTCTTCATCCTTTTGCGGTTCACCTCCTTTGGGACAGGAAATCTTTCCACAGGAAGCTTTCCCTCCATTTCCTTGTCTGACCCAGACAGACAGCTCTGGGTAATAAGCCATTCTGAGAGTTGTAACAGTCTTGGCTTTGCACCCTCTGTCTCTTCAGTCCAGGGAGACCAACAGACAAAAGTTCACTCTCTCCTCTCTACACCTGAAACACAAATGTGGATGAAGAAGGGCATCATGCTAGGAAAGACATCTGGGGTGGAGGAGGGAGGTACATGACTTTTCCCATATGTTTCTACACATAAGATTAAAAACACTTACATCTTGGGGCGCCTGGGTGGCGCAGTCGGTTAAGCGTCCGACTTCAGCCAGGTCACGATCTCGCGGTCCGTGAGTTCGAGCCCCGCGTCGGGCTCTGGGCTGATGGCTCGGAGCCTGGAGCCTGTTTCCGATTCTGTGTCTCCCTCTCTCTCTGCCCCTCCCCCGTTCATGCTCTGTCTCTCTCTGTCCCAAAAATAAATAAAAAATGTTGAAAAAAAATTAAAAAAAAAAAAAAAACACTTACATCTTAATGAAAGAAGATGTTACTTGAAGGATGGCTTATACACAGTGTAGTTTCAAGGAGTTAAGCTCATGGCTTATCCAGTTTGCTTCTATACATAAATTTACCGGCACTTATATCTTAATGGAAGGAAATGTTACTGGGAAGATGCATTACACACACTGTTGTTTAAAAAAAAAAATCACAATGACAGTGAAGCTGCATTTTTTTCTGGAGTCTGTGGGGGAGGGGGGAATCCATTTCCTTGATCTTTCTAGCTTTTAGAGGCTGCCCATAATCCTTGGCTCATGGGCCTCTTCCTTCATCTTCAGAGTCGGCAATGTGTGGAGCCTTAATGTTGCTATCTTTCTTCTCCCTCTTCTGTCTTCTTCCACTTTAAAGGAACTTGTAGATAACATTAGGTTCATCTGAAAAATCCAGAATTCCAACTGTATTTTAAGGTCACTAAATTAGCAGTCTTAATTTCACTGGTGACCCTAATTCCTACTTTCCATGTAACTTAGTATATTTACAGGCTTCAGGGATTAGTATACATGTTTATGGGCCCATCATTCTGCCTGCCACATTCAGAAAACATATGTCATGTGATATCAATTGTTAAAAATTTTTGAGATTTGTTTTATGCCCAGAAATATGGTGGTTCTTGTTGAATGCTACATGTGTACTTGAAAAGAATATGTTTTCTCTTGTCCTGAGATGGAATGTCAATTAGGTCAAGTAGAATATATCCTTAACTGATTTTTCTACTTATTAATTACCAAGAGAGGAGTGTTGAAATTCCCAACTAAAATTGAGAATTTTCTATTTCTACTTTTAGTTCTATCAGTGTTTGCTTCATATACTTTGAAGCTCCAGCTTTAGGTACATACATGTTTAGGGTTATATTCTCTTGGTGAATTAACTTTTTTTGTTATTATGAAATAGTCTTCTTTATATCTGGTAATATGTCTTGTTCTGAAAACCACTTTGTCTGAAAATAATATAGCTCCTGTAGCTTTCCTATGATTCATTTCAATTCTATTATTTGTGTCATTATTTTTAAAGTGGATTTCTTGTACAGAGTATATAGTTGGTTTTTCCTTTTTTAAATATATAGTTTGACAACTCTGCCTTTTAATTTAGGCTTTTAGGCCATTTGTATTTAATAGAATTTTCTATATACTCACATTGAAATGTATTATCTTACTAATTTTCAAAGTAGACTTATTTTTTTTTTAATTTAAATTCAAGTTAAATAACATACAGTGTGGTCTTGGCTTCAGGAGTAGGACCCAGTGATTCATCTCTGACATATGAAACCCAGTACTCATCCCGAAAAGTGCCCTCCTTAATTCCCATCACGTTTGGGGGATAATGGTATGCGTGTGTAAGTTTATCAATTGTAATAAACAAAGCACTCTGGTATGGGATGTTGATAGTGAGGGAGGTTGGGGCAGAGATGCAGGGGTGGGTAGTTTCTGCTCCATTTTGTTGTGAATGTAAAACTGCTCAAAAAAAGTAAGTCAACTTTGGCAATAAAATGGAGCTGAAACTACTACCCCTGCGTATCTGTTGCAGCCTCCCTCACTGTCAACATCCCACACCAGAGTTGTGTGTTTATTACAATTGATAAACTTACACATGCATACCATTATCACCCAAATTCCACTGTATATACCAGGGGTCACTCCCAGTGCTACACAGTCTCTGGGTTTTGACAAATGTGCAATGACACATATACACTATTACAGTGTACTCTAGAATAGTTTTACTACCCTAAAAATCCTCTTTTCTCTGTTCATTCACTTTTTCCTCTCTCCCAACCCTTGGTATAACACTGATACCCTCATCATCTCTTTTTATCAGAATGTTAAATAGTTGTAATCATACAGTAAGTAGCCTTTTCACTTAGTAAAATGTACTTATGGTTCCTTCATGTCATTTCATGACTTGTTCACTCTTTTTTTTTTTTTTTTTTTTTTTTTTTTTTACTGCTGAATAAGATTCTTTTGGATATGCCACAGTTTACTTATCTGTTCATCTACTGAAGGCCATCGTTATTGCTTCCAAGTTTGGGCAGTTATGAATAAAGCTACTATAAGCATCAGTATGCAGGTTTTTGTGTGGTCATGTTTTTAGCTCTTTTGGCTAAAAACCAATATACATGATGGTTGGATCATATGGTGAGAGTATGTTTAGTTTTGTAAGAACTGCCAAACTATCTTCCAAAGGGACTATGCAATTTTGCATTTTCACCAGCCGTGAATGAGAATTCTTGTTACTCCAGAGCATGGCTGGCGTTTGGTGTTGTCGGTGTTCTGGATTTTGGCCTTTCTAATAGATGTGCACTGATATCTTGTTGTTTCAGTTTGTATTTCTCTGATGACATATAATATGGAGCATCTTTTCATTTGTTTATTATTTATATATCTTCCTTGGTAAGGTGTCTGTTCAGGTCTAGAATCTATTTCTCGTTGAGTTTAAAAAAAATTTTTTTTTTTAACATTTATTATTGAGAGACAGACAGACAGCATGAGCAGGGGAGGGGCAGAGAGAGGGGTAGACACAGAATCTGAAGCAGGCTCCAGGCTCTGAGCTGTCAGCACAGAGCCCGACATGGAGCTTGAACTCACAAACCACGAGATCATGACCTGAGAGGAAGTCGAACGCTTTACTGACTGAGCCACCCAGGCACCCCACTTGTTGTTGAGTTTTAAGAGTTCTTCCTATATTTTGGATAACAGTCCTTCATCAGGCATGTCTTTTGCAAGTATTTTCTCCCAGTTTGTAACCTGTCTTCCTGTTCTCTTGTCAGTGTCTTTTGCGGAGCCAAAGTTTTTAAATTTAATGAAGTCCAGCTTATTATTTCCTCCATGGGTTGTGCCTTTAATGTTATATTTAATGTCATTGCCATGTATTTAAAAAGTCATTAGGTTTTCTGCTGTTTTCCTCAGTAGTTTTATAGTTTTGTGTTTGCATTTAGGTCGATGATCCATTCTGAGTTAATTTTTGTAGAAGGTGTAGGGGCTATTTTTAATATATTCTTCTATGTTTTCTTTTTTCTACACTCTTTTAACTCAATATTATTATTTAATTTTATCTATATTATTGGTTTATAAACTATATGTCTCTGTTTCATCTTAGTGGTTATTCTAGGGTTTAAAAAATAAATCTTTAATGTATCATGGAGTGCCCTCAAATAATATTATACCTCTTTTCAGTGAAAGAATGTTATAATAAGATATCTTCATTTGTTCTTCTTTCCTTTGTGCAATTTTTTCATATATTTTGGTTTGATGTGTTTTATAAACTTTGTGATAAGTTATTTTTTTCTGTAAAGAGTTAATATTTTTAAGGAGATTAAGAAGGCAAGAAAAATAGTTTTTATATGTGCCTATATAGTCACAGATCTGGTGCTCTTTATTCCTCTGTAATTCCATATTTTCATCAAGTATCCCTTTCCCTCTTTCTGAAGAGCTTCCTTCAAGCATTCTTGCAGCCCAGATCTAATGGCAATTGATTCTCTCAACTTTTGTTTGTTTGAAAGTCTTCATTAATTTCTCTTCATTTTGGAAGATAGTGTCACTGGGTATAGAATTCTAGTTTTCTTTCAGTATTTTAAATATGTTACTCTCTTTTCTTCTGGCTTGGAGAGTTTCTAATGAGAAATAGGCTTAATTATTGTTTTTGTTCCTCTGTTGGTCATGTTCTTTCCCCCATCCCCCAAATGCTTTTAAAATCATCTCTTTATCACAGGTTTTTAGAAATTAAATTATGGTGTGCCTTGTTATATATTTGTTTCTGTTTGTTATTTTGGGCTACACTGACACTCTTTGACTTGCTTTTATAATTTTAATTAAATTTAGAAAATGTGTGGCCACTGTTTCTTCAAATCTTTTTTCTGTCTTTTCCCTTCTTTGTGAGACTGTGATTACAAATTATTTGCCATTGTCCCACAAGTTGTGAGCTCAGTGTTTCTTTGCTATCTTTTCCTTTGTGTGTTTTATATGTAATAGTTTTTCTTGCTATGTCTTCAAGTTCACAGATCTTTTCTTCTTCAGTGTATAACATGTTAATCTCATCTGGTATAGTTTTTATTTCGGACACTTCATTTATTTTTCTTTTGTTTAATTTTGATAGTATCTTTTATGTCTCCTCATTATGCTCATGTTTTCCTCTATATTCTTTTTTTTCTTTTTTTAAAGTGTGGTTGACATACAATAGTATATTAATTTCAGGTATACAACATTTATATGCATTATGAAATGACCACCACCATATATATAACTTCCATGTGTCACCATATAATGTTGTTACATATTATTAACCATATTCCCAATACTGTATATTGTATCCCTGGCTTATTTATTTTATAACTGGAAATTTGTACCTTTAATATCCTTCTCCTGTTTCACCCATTTCATCCCTTCCCTCCCTCTGGCAACCACCAGATTGTTCACTGTATTTATGAGTCTATTTCTGTTTAATTTCATTTATTCCTTTGTTTTGTTTTTAGATTCTACCTATAAATAAAATCATATGGTATTTGTCTTTCTCTGCCCGACTTATTTCACTTAGCGTAATATACTGTAGAGCCATCCATATTGTTGCAAATGGCAAGATTTCATTCTTTGTTAATGGATGAGTAATGTTCCATTGTATACATATGTGTAATCACACCTTTTTTATCCATTTATGTATCAGTAGACACTTAAGTTGTTTCCATGTTTTGGCTTTTGTAAATAATGCTTCAATAAAAATAGAGGTGCTTCTATCTTTTTAATTAGTATCATTTTTTAAAATTGTTTTCAATTACATCCACATTAGCATATAGTGCGACAATGATTTCAGGAGTAGATAGCTTAATTCCCCTTACCCATTTAGTCCATCCCCCCTCCCACAACCCCTCCAGTAACCCTCTGTTTGTTCTTCATATTTAAATCTCTTCTGTTTCCCCCCTCCCTGTTTTTATATTATTTTTGCTTCCCTTCTCTTATGTTCATCTGTTTTGTATCTTAAAGCCCTCATATGCGTGAAGTGTTATGATATTTGTCTTTCTCTGACTGACTGATTTTGCCTAGCATAATACCCTCTAGTTCTGTCCACGTAGTTGCAAATGGTTAATTAGTATTTGTATACTTTGGATAAATACCCAGCAGTGGAATTGTTGGATCCCATGGTAGTTCTGTTTTTTAACTTTTAAAGGATCTTCCAGTAGTGCCTGGGTGGCTCATTTTGTTAAGTATCCAACTTCGGCTCAGGTCATTTCACAGTTAGTAAGTTTGAGTACCGCATTGGGCTCTCTGCTGTCAGCACAGAGCCTGCTTTGGATTTTCTCTCTCTCTCTTTCTCTTTGAAAATAAATAAATAAACTTAACAAAAGGAGGGGGGGGGGCATCCATACTGTTTTCCGTCATGGTTGAACCAGTTTACATTCCCACCAATAGTGCACAAGTGTTTCATTTTTTTCCAAATCTTCAGCAACACTTGTTTTTTTTCTTACTTTTTTTTTAAATACTAGCCATTCTGACAGGTATGAGATGATATCTAATTGTGTTTTGATGTGCTTTTAAAGACAAATACCATTTTAATTTTCCTGTTGATTAGTAATGTTGAGCATCTTTTTGCATTTCTGTTAGCCATCTCTATGTATTCTTCTTTGGAGAAAGGTCTTTTCAGATCCTCTGCCTATTTTTTAATTGGTTTGTTTGTTTTTTGATAATGAGTTGTGTGAGTTCTTTATGTATTTTGAAATATTAACCCCTTATCAGTTACATCATTTGCAAATATCTTCTCTCATTTAGTAGGTTGCCCTTTTCATTTTGCTGATGGTTTCCTTCACTGTGCAAAAGCTTTTTTGTTTGATATAGCCCCATTTGTTTATTTCTCTATATTCTTCAGCACTTGAGGATACTTATAAAGCTATTTTAATATCTTTGTTAATTTTATTATCCTTTTCATTTCTGGATCTGATTGTACTGATTTTTCTCCTGGTTCTGAGTCATATTTTCTAGACACTGTATATAACTGATAATTTTGATTTGGTGCCAGACAGTCACCCTCCTCTCTTCTTATGGTTTTTGTTTTTTGTTTTTTTTTTTTGCTACATTCTTTTTAGTGTTGGGTTAAAAAAATGCTATGCAGTTAAATTTTGGGGGATTAGTTTGATTCATTTGAAGTTTGCTTTTATGCTTTGTTAGTGAGGATCCAGGACATCGTTTAGTGTAGGGCTAATTGAGTTATATTTCTAGGAGATATATTTCTGAGGATTTTAATTCATTTCACTAAGAATTAGGAGGCCTTTTCACTCTGACTCATGGGAACACAAACTTTGCGCAGCTCTGTGCAATCTCTGAGAATTATCTACTCTTCTGGGGTTGAGGTGGGGTGGAGATTGGGCCCTATTACTCTATCATGGTCAGGAGTAGAGGTCCTATAGGATATTTTTGAATTCTGAATTCATTTTCTTCAATGGGTATAATGCTATTGAGATTTTTTATTTGTTTTGTCAGTTTACGTAAGTTTTTTCAAAGAATCAGTTCATTTCCTCTAAGTGATCACATTTATTTGCATATGATTGTTCATAATATCTCATTATTCTTTAATCTCACTAGGATCTATAATACCTCATCTTTAATTCCAAGTATTGATGAATGTGGGGCCCAGAATGCCTAGAGAATTTTTAGTTCTCCTCTGTCATGGTCTCAGACTTCTGCAGGTCCTGTACACCTGTGCCTCAGTGAGGTGGGTCTCACTCATCTCTTCTGCTCTTCTCTTAATATTCCTCGTGAACAAATTTCTTCAGTTTTATTAAGAAATAATTGACATACCTGACAGTGTAAGTTCAAGGCATAAAGTATAATGGTGTAATTTACATATGTTGCTAAACAGTTACCCCAATAGGTTCAGCTAACATCCATCATCTCATATGGATAAAATGAAGAGCGAGAAAAAAAGGAACAGGAAAACAATTTTTTCTCTTGCATTGAGAACTCTTAGCATTTACTCGCAGCAACTTGCCAGTATATCATGCAGCAGTGTTAGCTACAGTCATCATGTTGTAGGTTACATCCTTTGTATTTCTTCATCTTATAACTGTAAGTTATCCACCCCCCCACACACTTATAACCAACAATCTGATTTATTTCCCTATGATTTTTTAAAAGATTCCATTCATAAGTGAGGTTATACAGTATTTGTCTTTTTCTGACTTATTTCACTTAACATAACGCCTTCAGGGTCCATCCATGTTGTTGAAAATGGTAGTATTTCTCATTTTTTGTAGCTAATATTCCATTGTAGATATGCACCACATTTTCTTTATCCATTGATATTTTGCTGGACACTTAGATTGTTTTTATGTCTTGGCTGTTGTAAATAATGCTGCAATGAACATGGGGGTGCTGTTCTCAAGCTTGCATTTATTCCCAGATGGGACTCCTGAACATTTGATGAAGGCCTGTGGAAAAGGTGCAGATTCTTTTTGTTTAGTTCTCCCAGGGGTTCTAAAGTCTCATGCCATCCCCTAATTGGTATTTAAAATTTAGTTAAAATTGTAGGTGTTTTATTCTTACCTGTGTCCAAGGTGGCTTCTTTCTACTCCCATGTCTGTACCAAAGACACAAGCAGCCAAGAAGTTCAGCATTTTCTGGATTATGGTTTATTGGGCTTCTTTGCATTCTCAGCACACTAATGGATGTAAAACCATCTGTGATTTTATAGGTAATCTGCTTTGTTATTGTTAGGATGTAAGTGATATTCTTCTCTAGTTTCTGCATTTTCTTTGCCCGTGTTGAAGGTTGCTGCTAGTAGAGACAAATGCTGGCACTGAGGAAAAAGAGCAGGGATGATTGGAACGGTTCTGCCCTAGGGGCTACTTCTCACTGCCAATTGCAACAGTGAATCAAGGTCTCCCTGTTTCAACTGCTTACCTGTTGTTGTATCTGGAGGCTTTTACAGAGCTCTCTGTCCTGTGCCCTATAACCTGCTATTTTAATAATTTTATTTTCTGCTTAGAGTTGGTTTTTCCTGCGTATAATTAAGTACCTTGATGACATGAGTTTAAAAATAAATGAATGGGTTTAAAAATAAATGAATGTGACACTGAATATATTTACCTATGCTACTTCAGCTGTGTTTATGTTTTGTTCTTCATTTCCTTGTGTATTACTAAAAATTAATATTCAAGTGAGGTGTTTTTCTCCCTCACCTTGTAGCTTATATGTAAGAATGACAATGGCAGTTATTTAAGATACCTCGATGTTTATACTGTGATAACTTCATATTCATAATGTTGTAACGAGGCTTTAGGTCACTTATTATGGGGTAAATTTATTCTAGTCTTATACCCTGCAAATGTAGCAATTTCTTGAGGGGTTCCCAAATGTCACTTGCTTACCTCCTGCACTTCTTCTAAACTGAAAAATCATTGAAAACCTAATTGTTTTCTTTTTTGAAAAAGTTTATTTATTTACTTATTTTGAGAGAGAGAGAGAGAGAGAGAGAGAGGCAGGCAGAGGCAGAGAGAGGGAGAGGCCGAATCCCAAGCAGGCTCTGTGCTGTCAGAACCAAGCCTGACGCAATGCTTGATCTCATAACCATGAGATCACGACCTGAGCTGAAATCAAGAGTCGGACGCTTAACTGACCGAGCCACCCAGGTTCCCTGAAACTTAATTATTTTCTCAGTGTTGCATTTTAGTCAATAAAGAAAAAATAAGGTTGGTTCATGAAGTTTATAAAGCCTATACATTTCCTTTTATTCTTCATCTTGACTAATTGAATTCTTATGCAATGAATTAGTCACTCAAACCAGTTATTCATGACTCTTGCCTCATCCTCCAAATTCAATTGTCATGAAGTCCTATCTCGGGAATATGCCACCTCCACCCCATCACCTCTCCATGCCACTATCCTAGACTAAGCCTGCATGGTTTCTCATTTTACTTTTATTGGCTGCAACAGAAGGCTGCTACATGATTTTGTAGGTTTCAAAAAGACTGTCATTACTGATATTTCCTTTGGTTCAGCTTTGCATTACAGAGAAGGCAATTTTCAAAAGTTAAGTGAAAAGAGCATACATGAATACCAGCAGCCATTGGTAAAAAACCACTTTTAGCTTTAGCTATCATTTATAAAGAGAGTAGTCTAGAGGAATAGCATGTTTTAATAGGCAACTCAGATTTTCAGAAAGCTGTTGACAATAGGCTATTCCCAGACAAAGGCAGGATTAGGAATGGGATTCCTGAAGCATAGACTGTCTGGGACCCTAGAAACCAGGAAGACTGACTTGGACTTGGGAGGAAGTTCTCCATTGTGACTTTGAACAGGCTGGTATAACTCCGTTAATACAAGCAGGAGCAAAATATGTGCTAGATTATTTTTCCTTCACTTTTCCAGAACCACTCTCTACCACTCTCTTCTCTGCTTTGTGCCCCATAGGTACAAAGAAACTTTAGTTCTGCATCCATGGATTTCTTAGACTTAAGCTTCTTGGTTGGATATGGCCAATAAGAGGTATTGCAAAAGATCAAGGGTGACAGCTCAGTGAGGTCAGGGTATTGCTTCATCAGGTTTGGCCCTGCCACATTGCCAATGTTTTGGCTGTTTCTCTCCTAAGGCTCCTGTCCTGCCTCTTTGGTCATAGGAGTGGTTGCAGCCCCAAATTAGTAGCCCCAAGGCACCTCGGTGGTTTCTTTTACTCCTACCTAGACTTTCTAAATAGTTCTTCCCTTCAGTTACCTCATCCTCTGTGTTCTGCTGGGACTGTGGCTATGCAGGTGATACTCAAAATATTCAATAACCTGTAGAGCACAGGCAACAACCGGTTAGAATACATGCAGCTGTAAATAAGCAGTAAGGCGGCATCAGTATTTGCTGTGTCAGTGTCAGTGCTGGTTATAGAACGTGAAAGAAGTATTTTGTAAGTAATAGTAGATAAGGTGTCAAAGTTTAGAATTTAAAAAAAGATAAAGTAGCTTTAAGATCTGTAATGACATCTTTCCTATTGTCCTCCCCTCCCCTGGTTACCTAAATAGCAGAGGAAGAGAGGATGGTGTAGTAGTAAGTCTAGGGAGGGAAACCCCTTTACCAAAGTGTGGCGCTTGCACACTCCTGGCTTAGTTGCATATTCCTTCCTTTGGGTGGAACTCCAGACGTGTTTTTGACTTACACTTTTATTGTGAGGCTGAGAAAGTAAACATTTTGGCCGCTCCCTCCACACGTTGATTTTAAACCCACTAATACATTGTATTTATACTTACATAGAAACCATTTTCAAGCACACAGGATCACATGCTTACAACTTCTCATGCTTCTTCAAGTTAATCCGATATATCTTCCTATTACAATGTAGTAGTTTTGCCATTTGATGAAAACTTCTCATCAGAGGGCATTCCTTCCTCTGTGCTGGTGAAATGTTCGTGACACCCAGAATCGCTATTGCCATGTGTGAGGACCTTTCCTGGAAACCACCAGGCAAATTCATCACTGTTCTCTGTGCTTGAAGGGGTTTCTCATTCTGTACTGTGACTAATAGTGCCTGTTTCTGTCACCATTGCTAGATTTTGATCTCCTTGAAAACAGGGATCAAATCTTTTTTCATCCTTATAACCTTAGGGCTTACAACATGGGTTGAGATGGACTTGATAAACATCTGTTGAACTGAATTCATTGAATTCAGTAACTGCATCTTTGATGGTAAATGTGTGACAGAGCAGGGACTCAAACCCAGTTCTACTCTTACTCCTGTGCCCAAGCTCTTATTCGCTCTAGGTGCTGTGGTTCCTGGTTGTTTCACAGCAGGTTTTTTTTTTTTTTTTTTTAATAGATTCACGTTTATTTTTGCTAATGTTAAGTTTGCCTCATATTTTAGGAAATTGATGATTTCTTATGTGGCTTCTCAGATTTGATTTACATGTGCATCAATTAGTTTTGTGTTCTTGGCACCACAAATCCAAAGTATAAGAGTTTCCAAATGTATTGAAAACAAGATTAAAAAAAGAAAGAAAATAAGATTTTTTTTTTTTTTTTTTTATGAGCTTGAGTTCTGTGTCTTTTCTTTCATGGCAGGGAGCAAGAGCAAAATGAGAGGCCGAGGTATATAAACTATTCGCGTAATACCACAGAGAGCCTGATGTATAGTAATGGGTCCAGGATCGTAAACGTCTCTCTTGGCACTCTTACCACTGTCAGATTATTACTGTGTTCTCAGATTCAGCTGAATGTGTTCAAGGATCTTCTTTGGTCTGAAAGGTCAGCTGCTTTTAGTTGTGCACTGGTAGAATACTAATATGTCCTTATTCAAATTACCTGCTGCAGCACTTATTAAATTGATGGCCTTGTGCTCTAATTTAATACTGGTGTCGTTCAGAGGCGGGCTGCAGCGGCACTCTGTGCTGAACTGGGTGATGGTGAGGCAAAGTTCAAGCTGAAACTGTGGTTCGGGGCTGCATTTTCCCACTAAATTAGCAGTCAGATGTGGTGTATAATTAATTAGCACAAACCAGGGAAAGCTTGTCATTTAATAAGCCTTTTTTATTTCCACATTACACAAACAGTGGGAATTGATCCATTAAGTGCCTGGCTATTAATGCTGTTTAATGTATGTCTGGTTGTTAAATTGAGATGTCTAGGTACATACATCCAGAGTTTAAGAGCTCCTCATAGTTTGTTCAGTATTTGCTCAATTTTGAAGTCATGTTCCGCAGAATCAATAATAGCTTCATTACTGAATTTGAGCCTGATTCAAACCTGCATATGGATTTAAATGGACAATTTGAGCATGGTCTCAGAAATAAGTTGTCGTATATATGTCTTAAAGTCCAGCTAGTCCTCTTCCCCCAGAATTAAATATTGCATTGTGTCTGCAGCATTCTCTTTTCCATTGATTTTTTATATAATCCTTGCCTGCAATTGCCTAAGGCAGAGAAGAACTTTCTCTTCATAGTAATATTCAGCATAGTATGATGGAATTGCAGTAGGAACAAGCCTTCTGAAATAAACAGAGTGAGATTTCAGCTGCCCTACCAAGATGTCTGGAAGGGCAGACAGACTTACTGTGGCTGAAGTATCATGCAAAGAGTTGGATGTTTGAAACAGCACCAGCTTAATCTTTTTTCTAGAAATGATTAAGGATGATTCAAACTGTTTTGTGAACTTGTTGTTCTGAGTTATAAGGTGTTTAACAAATGTGTTCTTTAGAGTTAGTATCATCACATCATACAAGCACAAATGGCAACATTAAATGCTTTTTTAAAGTTAATGCAGACAGGAAAACTAAATACTTGAATGTGAAATGGCTTCTAGAATGGGGTAGTTTGTGATGAAGGCCATTTGCCACATGGGGAAATTACTGTATTTGCCAGCATCTGCCACATTTTAATGAGTGAAATTAGTCCCTATATGAATTATTAAATATTAGAGAAGTTAATTATGTTTATGTGTGTGTGTGTACATACATATAAATGAAAAAGTACCTTGAAGACTCTTAAAAAAGACCAGCAAACATAATCCTAAAACTATGTCAACATTTCTGATTTTTTTTCTTGTAAACTGAGAAAACTTATTCTAGGTTTACATAAGGAATGTTAAGGCTGTATTTTTGTTAAAGGATGCCACTAGGGATTATTTTTTCTTGTGTAATAAGAAGAAATTTATAAGCTACTGAAATTATTTGAGCTGTGAAAGTTTTGTTTTGAAGAATGATAAGTTAAAATGGCTGTGGCATAGAACACTCATGTTTTGGGACCAGTACGGACCTGTGTTATAGTAGTGATCTTATTTTGCCTTATGTTATAGTCCTGTTTCCATGCTTGTCTCCTATCCTGACTTAAAATACCTGTAATTCTGGGGCATGTCTAAATATAATATTATACTTTTGATTTTTTATTATTTTGGCAGAATCAAGAATGTATAACACATTTGGGTGGTACTTGAGGGGAAAACTCGTTTAATTGAATAGACAATTATCTTAAAAGGAAAATATTTTATTTCCTCAGTCTCAATCCACATATTGCCAAGAAATTAATTTATCGTGCTAGTAAATACATAATTTTGGAACTTCCATTAAATATCCTCCCTGGCAAGTTTCTCAAACAGTAACAGAATTATCTTCATGATGTCATTGTCTTTTTCTCGGGGAGAAAGTTTTGTGAGTATTTACTCACTAAAAAACTCATTCATTAATTCAATCATTCATTAATTCTCGAACATTTAAGAAGGGTTATTTTATGCCAATAACTCAATAATACACAAATACATTGAAAGATTTTCACCATTTCCCTATTTATGGAATTCAATGACTTTATCCAACAAAATGCATTTTCACCACCTGCTAAACTTCTTAAGTGTTTGTGTTAGAATTAGGGCCAGTGACCAACATTTCGACTTTTTCTCTGTGTCCTTAAATCCTTAAAGTTAGGTATATAAAGTACAGATTTAGCAAATGGTTTGTGAGAAGTGTGTAATAGGTTATATTGTCTTCCCTCTGGCACTCTGACTATGGAAAGCTGGGTTGAGAGAATCCTCAGCCTGAGTCCCTAGGTCTCTACAGTAAATGGAACCTCTTATCTATCTGTTGACCAGGTAGTGTGTTAGAAATAAAAATTTGGGTACTAATATTTGGGTATTATTCACTTTTGCCATATAATCTTGCCTTTCCTAATCTGTACAATCATTGTATTTTCTTCTTGGATGCAGTACTTGAAAAGTAAGCTAAGATAAAGGAACATCTTGTAAATATGTAAAAATTTAGTGGGGTATCCCAATTTTTCACAATTTTTAGGCTTATATATAAAAATAGTAGCCTATGGACTAAAATTTAAACTATGCTGTGACAACTTTTTATTTGAATGAACCAAAAAAAGAGGATACTTTTAAAAGCCTGTAACTCTTCCTAAAACCCAGAAAGATTGTGATTTACCTAATTGTGTGAGTGGCATGTCTAATTTGTAATACTGGGTCAAAGGACAGAATGACCAGTCTTATGCTTTTATTGGTCTATTTAATGGCCTTTTTTATACAGGTGGATAATTTATATAATTACTGATCTAAAAACAATTATTGGCCTAAAAGTAAAACCCATGCACAACATTATGTTGAGATATAAGTAAAATTTACTTATAAATTCTGTCAACTTTAACATTTTAATGCCTTTGGTATATAGTATTTATTGATAATAACAATTCTAAATAAAAATTTTCATGAGTAGTAATATCTAAAAACTACTATTTTCTTGATTTTGCCAGTGATTTTTAATATCAGTTTAACACAATTATTTTTAAACCTGTCATCTGTAAAAATGTAGGGAATGAATAATAAATATTGGCAAACTACTGATGGGCTCGTATGAGAATATTTGAGTTCTTATTTTTTAAAAATATCTTTCGAGTAGAGGAAAAATTTAATCTGTGCATACAATATAACAAAAATTTAGAATGCATTTTACTTAATGTTGATGAACAGCAAAGAGCAATATACAAATACTTAAGTTCTTTCATTAAATTCCCTAGTGGATAATCATTTGGAAAGCAAATTATGCAAAATAACCTTTAATTTGGGTTTGATTTATATTGAGATTTAGAAATTATGAGTTTTTATGTTGAATTTTTTAAGCAAGCTTTTATACATCTAAATAAGATTTGTGGTTTGGTCCTTACTCATTTTATTACTATATGTTGTACAAATGACTAATACATGGTCTTAATAGTATAGTCAAACTATCTTTAAAGTGGCTACAAAATTATGAATCTAGAACATTCTATACAATTATATATTTGTTACACTCTTTCAACCTCTAAAAGCTGATGAAACTCTCATAAATTCCCATTATGTGGTTGAGGATGGTTATATAGAGTATTGCCCATTAAAATAACTTTGAGCAAAATAGCAAATGGAAACTTATTAGTTAATGACTATTAAGATATTGGAATATGTTAAGACCTACTATGGAGTATATGACAGTATCTGGGAAGTTGTGTGGTTAAAGTGGTCAAAAATGATTCCATTCTTTATTTGCTTCACAAAGTTAACAATGAAATTTCCATATTTTGAGCTATTATTCTTCTAACCTATCCAAAGTTTTTTGACTTTTTGTATACTTTGAGCCTCTGATTTTTTTCTAAGATATTTTTTCTAAATACATTTTGTTAAAAATAGGTTTGGCACGGGATGCTTGGGTGGCTCAGTTGGTTAGGCATCAGACTATTAATCTCAACTCAGATCTTGATCTCAGGGTCATGAGTTCAAGCCCCATGCTGGGCTCCACACTGGGCATGAAGCCTTCTTAAAAAAAAAGGGCATATCCTCATCTATAATAGTAATAAGAAAATGATTTTAATGTTCAGAAGGAGGAATAACGGCTAATTAGAGTACTGTGGTAAGTGAAATTTGATAGAATCATTAATATGATGTAAAAGAATACATAAGTATATGCAAAGATATTCACAGTATATTGCTACTAAAAAAAGAAATTAAAAATGAGTATGGGCCACCCTGATCCTATAATGAGCACATTATATGTTAGTGTTTTTTTGCATATACATACATATAGTATGTATATGTTGATATCTGTGTACACGCATGTACAAAAGACTGGATGCATGGATAAATAGGTGAAATGAAGGGTCTTTTTAATTTTAGTTTTTGGTTATTTGAATTAAAATTTTTTTTTAGCTGCTTGAGATGTAATAGACATGTTGTATAAATTTAAGGTGTACAGCATGATGATTTGATATACATATATTGCTAAAAGATTATCACAGTGGTGTTAGTTAATACCTTTACAACCTCACATAATACCCATTACTTCTTTGTGATGAGAACATGTAAGGTCTATTTTCTTAGCAGCATTCAAGTATATAATACAGTCTTGTTTAGTATAGTCACCGTGCTAGACTGAATTTTCTTAATTTTGTAAGATGAACAGTATGTTGTCTCTGTATTGAGAAAAGCATAATATATTGTATTATCATTTTGTGACCTATTAGATAATATTGTTAAAGAAAACTTATTTCATTACACTATCTGGCAATATTTATTATAATAGTTTGAATCTTTAGATAAAGCTTTCATGAAAAACTTTAACGGTTTTGAAAAAGCATGAAGGGAAAGATGTTTTTCCCTTTTTCCTACTTAGGTATTCTGAAAATGATATTTTGAAGTGAGTTAGCTACACATATGTTGTAGAGTGAACATCAAAATATCAGCCTATTAAGCTTGCTGTCCTGACCTAAGCGATGTTTTTATTGAGAGAGATCTAGTCCTCAAGATAATTCCCACATAAGGCACTGAAATCAGCATTAGAGGATTTTGAATTATAGCTGATGAGTGTGCATGGCTGAAAGGAGATAATTTTTTTAAAGTTCTACATAGTGTTTAAATTTCTAAGAAAAGAGCTGCATTAACAGAGATTCCTGTATAGCTTCCTTTGTTTTTACACATATGAGCACATAACAGAAGATACAAGACAGTGACCACACATATTTAAAAAAAACAGTAACTGGGCAGGATTTCAAGAAATAATTGCTATTGAAATAAAAAGTGTGCTCTTGAAAATGTTTTTTTGTCAGTCACACTAAAACATGAACAATTGTTTGTACTTCATACTTATTATGACTATAGGCAAAATGGCAACAGAGCACATTTTATTCTGGCCATTATATGTATGTTAGATACAACTGCAAAAATCAAAGAATGCAAGCATTTTATTAGCCATTCAAAATGATGACATTATTTGTAATTTATTTGGTAGTTTTGAAGTGCAAAATAAACCTACACACACTTTCTTTTTAGGCTACTTGTTTTATTCCCATGTGAATTAACTGAACTGCATTTCCTAGTAAATATCTTGAGACTGAAGGACTGTGCATGGGAAAGTTATTGTGAAAAAACACTTTTGGGATATTCTTAAAATATTCAATTTTGTCAACTCACAATCTTTTTCCATAGGGATTTTAGGTCACGAATGGTATTTTTGCTTAGAAAAACCCAATATATTTAGTTTGTTTAATTGCTCTTTTTATTTTCAAAAGCTGTATTGGTAATTTTTCTTCTTCTTCTTTTTTTTCCCTATTAGGGTCTTGAAATATATGGCCTATAAAATCATTCTCATTGGGAAAGAATTGCAGACAAGTGTTCGATTAAAAGGTAAATTCAGGCCTCTGGACATTGTACAGGTAATCACTACACAATGAAACTGGTATTCATATCAAAGTTACTGATTGTTACCCATTTTGTGTGTTTTTAAGGCAAATTCTCATTGAGAATTAAATGTGTTTTCTTGAATTACATGAATACCAAAAAATATATTTTTAACTCATCTGTAAGACTGCACATATATTTTTAAATAGTTGAAAATAGTTTTAAATAGGATTTCTGAATTAACCATTGTTTTAAGTAGTTTGGATTATGAATTTTAAATCCCATAGTTCCTATGAAAAGGGAGTAGAAGGAAGAAATTTTATTAGAGTGCTTTACATACTAATCATCTGGAATGGTATATAATAAACTATTTCAAATGTTCTTCCACTTGTAATGATAGGATGTCTTTAGATAATTTTACAGAATTTATTTTATTTTACTAATTGATTAGTATATTCATCATTCACAGATATATTAGTGAAAGCTGGATTCTAAATCACTTTCCTGTGATAAGCTTTCCAATTAATTCTTCTCACAGTATTTTCCTGGTGACATTTGAACTTCTTTCTTTATATAAAACACATCTGGAATGAGACATTGCTGAATAATAATCATGGATGCTAACATGTTAAGGATTGGACCCCTGACATAGTCAAATGTGTTCTGGTTTAAAACAGTGACCTCAACTAATGCTGCTTTAAGTGAACCACATTTAGAAAAAAATATACAGACAGGTCTTTTTAGCCTGCCTGTCATGTGGTAGAATTGGTCAAAAAAAAAGAATGAAATCAAATTGCAAACTATGTCTCCCTTGTTTAATGGAATTAACTATATTAAGTTACATTTTTCCTCCCATCAGCAAATATTTTTCCTTTCTTCTTATCTAATAGGAAAAATACTACAATAAGTAAATATTTAAAAGGATTCCCTAAAACATATGTTAAATCCTGCATCACTTATAATTTACATTTGTATCATATGGTTACTGAATTTCTTCTGTGGTGTATTTCATAAAAGAGAAGATACTGATAAGATCCTGTTTAAATGGCTTGCTAATACCAGAAGCAGATCATTTAAAATGGACCCTACATCTTTATAGGATGTTAGAAATGAAGACATTACCTCAAAATGTAGGTAATTATTGCCTCCTCTTTTATCAGTGCTATTTTCTGAGGTATTATCATAAGAGAGCACTTTAGTATTAAGCAGGGCCTTCGAGTGGCAATAAATCAGTCCAACTGAGTCATCATTGTCTAGGGCATCTGAACTACTGCAATGTTGTGGATCCTACCGAGAGTGTGAAATCACTTGACCCTTGGCATTAACCTTTGCTGAATGAATAGACACTGCTTTCCACATCGAGGAACAAAGCAGAAGACTATTGATTAAGCACCACATTCACTTGATATTAAATACTGGCTGAACTCACTTCTTGCTTCCAGTTCCAGAGGGAGAAACCCAGAGAGTTGCTGAGTCTCAAGAGAATGGATGTTTGTAATTCAGAGCAATGTTTTTCCAGCAAAGTATTTTTTTTCTCCTTTGATCAATAACTAGCAGCCATGATCAGCCATGAGTATGTATTGTCAATTCTGACCTGTGTATTTTATCACTTAAGGTGATAGGTCACAGTGCTGTGACTAACATTTCAGGTCTAAGCCTGAATTGTTTCCTGACTTCCATATCTGTTTGAAGGAGCAATTTTTAAGTTTTATTTCTTGCTTCTGAATCATTGTTTAGGCAATTGATTTGTCTGAAGTAGTAAAATACACACTTTTTTCTAACATTCTTGGGTTTTATCACTGTTTTTGCAGACGTTGAATTTTCTGGACCTTGACATTAGAAGAAATCATAGTAAAAGGACACCCTTAGGATTTATAATTTGTTACTAGGGAAAGAGAAATATTCTAGTTAACTTGAGATAAACTTCTCAAGTTACAAGAAAGCAAAAGAGAGTGGAAGAGAGTACTGGAATGTATTGGAAGGGAGTGTAACAACACATATGAGCAGAAAAAGAACAATAAAAGATATTTTTTAAGAAGTCCTAAGCTAACTATCTTCTGACCCATTACATGTGCCTATACTGTCCACAGTTGCTTGACAGCTGCTTTGTAGATCTACTTTATCTGGAAGGAGAACATGTATTATTGACTGATAAATCAACTCAATCCATGGAACTAGAGATAAAAATTTTTAGCCACAAATGAGAAAATAATTGTTATTTTAAATGTAAATAGGTGTGTGTGTGTGTGTGTGTGTGTGTGTGTGTGTTTATAACAGGGATTACTTTACTGCAGGAAGCAACGTAAACAGTTACAAGATCTTTTTTTCCTAAGATTTCCTATTATTTGGGACCGAGCATATGACACCAGTAAAACTCTTTAGAAATAATTGTTTGCCTTGGGAAGGGTGTGACTGGCTTGTGTTGAACACCAACCCGAAATTCTAGATCAGCTAGTTGTGAACCTGTCATGGTTGAGCAAAGATCATTCCTTGCCTGAATAATAAAAAATATTTCCTCTAAGGACATAATGGTGTAATTTAATCCACGCACAGTCTCACACAGTTTGCACAATTTTTGAAAAGGAGTATTAGAAGACTGAGGGAAGTTGATACAATGAATCATGCTGCTAAACTTAATGGTCAATCCTTTTGATTTGATGCTTTCTACAGGATAGGTAACCCCTGAAATCTTTCTTTAAAAGCTACTGAGGCTTGGAAAAATGTGAAAAATGTTGAATTTACACACTATTTTGCATATGTATTATATATTCCTTTTTCCTCATTATTAAGGACATTTGTATAGGGGTCATTTTTATTTCACCATTGTCTTGGGCACAGGCATGCTACATATGCACAAGAATCTGGGAATTTACTTTGACACTTGGCTGTACCTATGTACAATTTATTTGACTGCAGGAATACAGTACCAAGTTGTTTTGTGCATGCCAAAGAGCATAAAGGTAATTGTTTACAAATCCTGATATTTTAATGAAAACATTGAACTAGAATTTGTTGCTTTGAAGTATCAAATAACTTTTTTTTTAATTCTATGCACACTAGCAAATGAAATAATTTTTTGATATTTTAAACACAATCAACTGTGGCTGTGCCAAGGTCACAAGGCAGGTTGTGACATAGCTGTGATTAGAATCCATGCAGAACATACTGCTGACCCTTTCATAATCTCCTTGGTGTTTATATGTGACTTCCAAATGGAAGCTATTTTAAATGAGGTTGGTGAGAGAGAATAAAATGATAGTTAAAATTTATTATGACAGATGTTCAAATTCCATATTCAGAATTGGAAGATGAAGGTAGATAAAGAGAGAAAGAGAGGGAGAGGAAGGAGAGGAAGAAGAAAAGGAGGAAAAAATTCCTAGCTGACCCCTGCAGATTAAAAAAAAAAAAAAAAGACCATCTAGTAATCTGACTGAGACATAGGCAAAATATGTGCTTATGTTAACAGAGGTGAGGAGTTTTTAATTTTTTTAATGCCTAAAAGAGTAAGTAGGCTCTCATTCAAATTTCTGATAGATTAAATCCCCCTGTCCCTGTTTTTAGAGATAATCCAGAGATAGTTTAGAACGCATGTGAGTAAAAAGAATCTTTTTACTGTTTAAAGGAGAGATCGGGGATGGTTACTCATGAAATGTAGTTTCTCTATTAAAAACAAAAGTCCCTGTGGGGGCTTTTGAAAACCTGAGATGGTAGAAACTCCAAGAGTTTTCTGCCATGGGTAGATTATTCAAAATTGATCTCTTCTGAAGAAATACTTTGACGTGATTCCCATTTATCTGATCAGTCACGAGAAACTTTTTTTTTTTTAAAGTTCTTTATAACAGTTCCTATCTGAAAAGGACAGTTCTCAAGGTTTTCATAGCCTGAACATAATAGTCTCCAGCCTGGTAGAAATCTTTTTAGTGAGAGTCTTTTGTTTCCTTGAATTAGCAGAAGACTTTGAAATTGACTACACATTGTTAAATCTTTGCTTGGGATCTAGTAAAAGCCCATATAGTTTATCTGACACAGTCGAGTTTATCTTTTTACATTTGTCATTCCTCATAAAAGATATCGACCGGAATTTTTGTGACTTTGACCAGCAGAAAACCTTAGCTGACATACTCAAGGCTGAAATGCAGTCATCGGAAATGGAAGCACTTCAACCCTGCCCCTGTGGCAAGAATGGCTTCCCGTTAGACAATCTGGTCAGATTCTTTATGGACCCAAAGGGAGGTACATGTGCTGGGCATTGAGTTTATGTTTTTTTTCTGACCTACCTGCTCCTTAGAGCTGCATCCTAAGACTGCTGCTTGTGTGAAACCTTTCAGAACTATGCATCATTGATCTAGCCATAATCACACTGCTCTGTTGGCTTTTCACTAAACTTTACTTAAGTGAAAACTAACCCTCTGCCTCCTCTTTGGGGTTATGATTGACTGTATGTCTTTCGAATGGTGTGAAGATGCTGGCTGTGAAACTGGAACACTGCTTTTAAATATCTTTAAAAGAAGAAAAGAAAAATGTGTCCCCTCAACCACTAGAGAGCAAGATAAAAGAAAATAATGACGGTGTGCACTGCGTTGTCAATGTTGACCTTTATGGGATCTTTCTAGAACATCTCAACAGCTTAAAAAAGGCTTTTCTCTTTTTTCCCCCCACATTGATTTATTCTAAATTTATTTTTAAAAATAAGTTCACAAGGGTAAATTTTGATTCACTGATGCAATTTTTCACTTATACTACACACATATTAATTAAGAGTCCCTTTAACATTTAGTTTCCTGGATAACAAGCAGATGCCACTCCTTGCCTGAGATCTAGAACTATGGCAGGTGAAGAACTATGATAGGAAAAGAAAAAAAAGGGGCCACAAGGATAGGAAAACCTGGTCAGAAGAAAGAAGAACACCAGGAAAGTATGGGCTTGAGATCTAGTGTAGATGTTACCACTCAGGCTCTCCATCCTGACCCCTCCCAAGGCACTTAGAATCTGTGGACTTGACATATGTGGGTCAGCTTTATACACAATACATAGGTAGCAAAATGCGAACAGGCATAAAAATAAGAACCATTTTGTGTGTCTTTTATGTGGGAAGAGTTGATTTCAGATGCTCAGTTTTCACTATATCCATCTATAATTTCATGACAGTAGGGTAGTCTAAGTATTTAGTAATATTTATGGTGTTCAGTCATTTCTCCCAGTACATTCCATGCATGTATGTAATTTTTCTACAACTAATAGCTTACTCTTTTATAAAGAATGGTAATGGGAGTGGGTAATTATCATCTAGTTGCTTAGGACTGTACTTTTGTGTATGCAAGGGCAGACCTCTTGCTTCACCTTTCAAAATAGCATTCCTAATCATCGCAGTGCACCCAGAGCTGCTGAATAGGGGCATGTGTGCTGACCCGGATTATTAGCACATCCATCTAGCCAGCAACACTATGAAATACTTTCCATTTTTCACATAGCACATTTTTATGTGAAAATACACACATGCGTGCACACATGCACAAACAGCTTTAATTCAACAGTGTAGCTCTGTTTGAGAATTAGTTTTTTGCAATCATGGGATCCTATCACATATTATCCCATTTCTAAAATTAACTAATAAAAAAGTGTGAGTAAATAAGCAAATGTTTGTAAAAATCTTGCTTTCTTTCACATTTTTCTCTATTTTTTTTCTTCCAATTTTACTCTAAGGGTTGTCATAAAAAAATGTTGTCTGGTTGGGTATAAAAATAGTCTACTTGATTGCAAATAAAGGCTGCTAAGTATCTTCACCATTATCTCCAGGTGAGTTTAGTTAAGGTTCATGATCATGAAGGAATCAAAATAGAGGTTCTAATGGGATTTTTTTTTTTTTAAAGAGCAGACTGTACAATAATCAACTATAGCTCTCATTGAGGGAAAAATTTTTTCTTATGATGTAAGAACTCTGGTGACTGACTATAGCAAAGGATTATTATTTCAATCCTCCACTGTTCAAGCTACTCCATTTAATGTTGTTTGATTCCATTTATTTTCTGGTTCATTAAAAAGATTTCTTTTATGACTTTTTAGAATGGTCATGATTCTTAAATCAGGTTACCAAATATTATTAAATTAGGCAATAACATTATCTATTTAGAATTAATGTGGTGTAATGTCCCTCCTAATTTATAATATCTATTCTAGAAAATACTTCTGGGATATATTATTGTCATGAGTATAAGTGATAAGAAATATGAAACAGTTTCTGGCAAAGAAATTACAAGACACTCAATGCAAAGAAGTATCTGATGCTTAACAACATGTTAAAAAAACACTTTAAGTAGAAAAAAAGTATTGTGATTTTGTGTGTGAGACCACCTTCAAGATGTGTTTGGGCAGTGCATATGTTGGAAAGAAATTTTAACCTCACTCTTAAACAGCTCACTCTTAATCCATTTGAGTTTCTATCCACTGAGGGGAACCCTGCGCTTGATTATAACTGGCTTCCATCTCTCCCACTAGGCTCTGATTCCATGAGAGGAAAGGGGAGTAGGTTCATCAGCATATTTTAATTCCATTCTCAGAAACTGGATGTTTGTATATACCCTCAGCATCTTTGAAGGGTCCCTGCAACTTCAAACAAACTAGGCAAAGGGAGCCCCAGAACATTAAACCTTTTTTTTATAAATGTGTAAGTATGACACTGAGGCTTTTTTTTTCTTTTTAAAATACCTTCATGGTTCTTAGCTAGTTTTATCAAGAGTCTCAGAGTCATTATTAAAAGTCTCAGTTAAGTAAAGTCTCCTTGTAAAGATACACATTGAAGTAATAATAGCTTACTACTAACAAAAAATAAAACATTTATTAAAAATGAAGGTGTCTCCATATGTCCATCAACTGATGAATGGATTAAGAAGATACTGTGTGTGTGTGTATATATATATATATAATATATATATACACACACACACACAAAGGCAGTGAAAAAGAATGAAATCTTGCTATTTGCAACAGCATGGATGGAACAAGAGGGTAATATGCTTAGTGAAATAAGTCGGAGAAAGAAGATACCACATGATTTCACTCATATGTGGAATTTGAGAAACTTAACAGATGATTGTAGGGGGAGGGAAGGAAAAATAAGATAAAAACAGAGAAGGAGGAAAACCATAAGAGACTCTTAAGTACTGAGAACAAAATGAGGGTTGATGGGGGTGGGGAAAATGGGTGATGGGCATTAAGGAGGGCACTTGTTGGGATGAGCACTGGGTGTCATATATAAGTGATGAATAAATAAAAAAAATGAACGTGGCTTTTGTGGAATTTATTGTCATAAATATAGTTTTAAAATAAGTTGTATTCCTTAAGGCATTAATAGTGTTTGTCTGAGGTGAGTTCATTGTTTATCATTCGTAAGGGATCCTTGGTGAATTATTGTGCTAAATACCTGTTTCCGATGGTGATCGTAGCTTGGCCTGGGGTCTGGTCTGCTTGCTTGCAGATTAACCAGTGTTCTTTGGTGTATGGGAAGAAAAACGTGAGATTGACTTTGGAATTGCGGTCAATAGGTTTTGATCTTGGAATCCCTTACCTTTCTTTTTGTAAGTGATAACTGGCACAAGAAACATTTTCTCTCTATAAGAAGGACCTTAAAGGATTTGGAGCTAGAGAGAAGTAGATCTCTAATCAGCCAATTTTGCTATGTAAGTAAAGGCTGCAAACCAAGGCAAAGCAAAAAAAATGCAGAAGCATTCTTGTTTTAAATATTTAATACTTGGAGAATAGTGTAGACAGGGCTCTATTTTTTAAAGTCTCCAAAACAAAACAAAGCTTTCTTTTTAATGAACCCAGTCTTACATAACCAAGAGGTATGTCATCATTGCACCTTGGGGTACCTCCTATGAAATAGATAACTTAGTTGGGGGTTAAATCTTCTAGGATGAAATCCTAATATCAGACTTACTGTCTAATATTTATTTAAAAAGCTGAATGAAAAGATACAAATTTGAGGTAGAGCCATAGATTGCATGTGCAGGGTCAACTAACTTACAGGGCATCTCTGTATATGGATCTACCTTCAAGAAAATGGTTTCCCTTCCTCTCTTTTTCCCCCCCTTCTCCTATGTTCATCCTGAAATCAATATTACACTGTATGTCAATCAACTAGACTTTAAATAAAAGCTTTAAAGAAAAAAAAAAAACGAATAGACAAAAAGAGAAAAAGAATTTACACTAGTACCTCATCCTTGTATTTGTATTTTGGCTAATTTTAAGTGTCCCTATATCTGTGTTATGGATATTAACTTTTTCTATTTTCTGTGTAATTGGTACTTGATTGTGCTCTACATGTTCATGTCTATCTTCTTCAGAACTATTTTCTTCCCTTGAGAAGGGGCTTCCCACTGGCTATTATTAAGGGAACATCCTGATTCTTTATAGATATCATAAACAATGATAATATTAAATAATAATATTCATAAATAATCTTATTCATGTAATAAAGTTTACCAACATGGAAGCCTTTTGACTACAACTCTAGTACTTCCTAGGTAACCTGGATCTTCAGTACAGCGAAGGATGCGCATTGATGTGGGCATTTGTGGTTCAGTTGCAGATTGGTTAAATAAAGCTACAGTTTATTAATGTGTGCAGACAGTATGTCATTCACTTCGTGGACATGATACCGTTCGTCTTTACAATGACCTGAAGAAGAAAGTATTACACCTACGGTCTTCCATTTGTGGAGGGATAAATTAAGGCTATAGCTCAAAGATGTTGAGTAATTTTCCCAAGAACACAAAGCTAATAAGTGAGAAACCCAGGGCATAATTTTAGAATAATTCCCACTCTTAGTCATATTATACTTGCTTCTCTTCACTTTTTATGATCAAGATGAATGTTTGTTTCATAATAAGAGTTTATGTTTAAACTTTATGTTTTCTAATTCAGTGTCTAGTAGTGAAAATATTACTGGGAAACAAGGTTGAAGAGTTTTTCCATTTCTCGATTTGGAATACGTTTGGCTTACTTAGACTTTTGGTCATGATCACAGTTTAGCTTTTCTTATTTTAGTAGAAATGTTCTTTCTGTATCATTCTCAGCTTTCAGTCTGTATCTTTTTAACAGAGAGTAGCTAAATGAGTAATCATTAGTAAATTTTTGATAATGTACTTCCAAATACTGGGAGAAAATTCATTACAGAATTCTAATATGTTAATTTGACATTTATTTTGTTTTTCTTTAAAAACTTAAAAGTGATGAGGAGCCTGGGTAGCTCAGTCAGTTAAGCATATGACTCTTGGTTTCTGCTCAGATCATGATCTCACAGTTTGCGAGTTCGAGCCCTGCATTGGGCTTTGTGCTGAAAGTGTGGGGCCTGCTTGGGATTCTTTTTCTCTCTCTCTCTGCCCCTCCCCAGCTCTCTCTCTCTCTCTTAAAATAGATAAATAAATTTAAAAAAACCATTAAAAGTGATTTTTTTAATGTAAAAAATGAAAATGAACTTATTTGGTTTGAATAATGGTATATGCTTTGAAGATAAAGGTAGGAAAAGTAATGGATCTACAGTGAAAACTGGTACTTTTTTAAAAAAAATTGATACTTTATGCTTGGGTATACTTGCCTAGGCCTTGTTTGTTTTCTTGTCTATCATCATTTATCATTTAGATAAAAGTTCAAGGTATTGATTTTTTAAATTAAAAAAAAATGTTTTTAATGCTTATGTATTTTTGAGAGAGAGAGGCAGAGCATGAAAAGGGGAGGGGCAGAGAGAGAGAGAGAGAGAGAGAGAATCCAAAGCAGGCTCCAGGCTCTGTGCTGTCAGCACAGAGCTCGACATGGGGCTAGAACTCAGGAACTGTGAGATCATGACCTGAGCCAAAGTCGGATGCTTAACCAACTGAGCCACCCAGGTGCCCCAAGGTATTGATTTTCTTAAATTAAAAAATATATTTGCATTATTTTTTCCCCAAATTTTACCACTTAAGCAACATATCACAATGGTTATTTGTCATTTCACCCGCAAGAGCAAAAGGTTGTTAATGTTAATTAATTCAACAACTGAGCAGTTACTACTAATTTTTCGATGTGGATCTTGCAATGGGAATATAATCATGAACCAAATAGATAAAAAAGTCCTGCTCTCAAGGAAATTTGTATGACATAAATAATACTGAGAAGTAAAATACATGATACCATGTATTAGTACTAAAAGCGCTAAGAAAATAATGAAGAAAAGGGGATCAGGGTATATTGGGAATGGTCAGTTGTAGATACACTAACCAAAGAGTGCCTAGTAAAGACTAGAAAGAGGTGAGGTAGCAAATCAAAATTTTAAATTTTTTGTCCTGTAAAATGTATTTTATAAGTTAAGGTAGGTGGCTTGTTGTTTACTTGGCATTATATAACTGTTACATTGATATCAGTGTTTAAGTGGCTTGCTATCAGCCCAATTTTAATATTTTTTAAAGCTATACTCTTATATGTGTGTATGTTCTTTTAGGCTCCCTTGTCCTTTTACTGATGCCTAGAAAATTCAGAGGCAGTTGGTTAATTTTTTTGAGAAAAGTAGTATCCTTGTCATTCAACTGGTTGGCTGCAGATTATTGAAATAGAAGACAGAATCCGGACTATAGTTTTCTTATTAAAGAAATGCATAATGCCAAAAGACTAGAGAACTCTCCTCTTCCCCATGGGAGACCATCCTTGAATATCATCTCCTTACCACACCCAACTCAAAGTCTAAAAGTTGTAGGTGATGAGCATTGGTCACGATAAGATTTTCCATGATTGAGCTACTTAAAACCAAAACTTACCCTGTTCCCTGCATGCCCAGTGCACAATGGTAAAGAAAAATCACATCTGAAATTTGATTGAAAACACTTTAAGAATTGTGCTATGTTTATGTGTGTGTCACTTTTAATATATGTTCTATGGAGTGATTGGTTAACAATGGCAGCACTTTAGTTGGCATTGCATCTACTAGAGCTCACCCTACCCTTGCAGCTACAACCATTCCTTCAATTATCTTGATCTCACCACCAACAAAGGATTTATTAATTAAGATAATCCACTTTAGAAATGATTACTCCTTCATGAAATAAGTAATGTTTAAGATACATGTACTGTCTAAAAATGCTACATGCTCCTTTCTACCTTTGCATGAATAGGGTATAAGAATCTAGTGACTTCTATAGCCTGGGCTTTTGTAGAGTTCTGTATTGAAACACATGCGGAGAGGCTCTTTGAGTTAATCCAACTCTGTAAGATGAATCCTACAGCTAGAATATCCATTTGTCTTCAATAATTCTTCCATGCATGGTATGGTTAGAGTGAATAAAAGGGGCAGGAACTGAAAATTCATTGCATTTATAGAAAACATTATATAGTCACATAATAAAAGTCACATGTGGCAGATTTGATTTCAGTGTGAGAAAGTTGTAGGAAGTGAGCATTTAGGTTACACTTCTCTGTAACTTTGGGAAGCCAATATATAGGAAAAAGAATAACATAATTGTGGATATCTGAGTTGGTTTAGGTCAGGTCACAATGACTACACTGAAAAGTCTCATCTGAAAGGGGGAGAAGGGACATACGGCAGTCATGTGGTTTATAGCAATAACTGAGTCTCAGTGGTAGGAGTAGTGGGGCTTCCTGTCCTGCTCTTCTCTCTGTGAGGAACTTTCATGCCCAGTGTCATGATGGCCACGTCTCATCTGGGCTTTGGACAGTGTGACCCGCTGGCGGTCGTGCACCTTTCCTCCCACTTTGTATGGTGCAGATGTGGAGGCCTGGGGGGTTCCATTGCAGAGTGCACAGTCACAGGTGGTTCTTTGCTAGCTTGCTCAATGGTTCATTTCCGTACACACTTTAGTAAAAATTTTGTCTGTTTTTACCTGTGAAAAAACACATGTAAAGATCTTGCCTAAATGGAACCTTAAACCTGATATTTTTGACTCCTGAAAATGGTCTGTGCTCTCACTTTCTTTTTTCCTATAAAGGGTCATAATTTTGAAGCCAGTTGGAACATAGGTTGCTGCAGGAAGGCCCTGTGTCATCTTCTCTGGAATACTCTTGCTGCCATTGTACAGCAAAACACTCTTAAGGAAATGTGCTGCTTGACAAAGTTTAGGATGTAATTTTATCTATTTCTGAGCCACCATTGTTTTGAATAATCCTTTTATTTTAGAATAATTTTAGATTTATTGAGAAATTCTGGAAAAAGTACAAGTAATTCTCATAAACCAGTACCCAGGTTGCCCTATTATTAACTTCTTAGGTTAGCATGATCCATTTGTTATAATTAATGAGCTAATATTGATACATTATTAGTAATTAAAGTGCATACTTCATTCACATTTCCTTTTTCTGTTTCAGGGTCTCATTTGGGACACCACCATCCCCCTTAATCCTCGTGTTTCCTAGTCTCCTCATGGCTATGATAGTTTCTCACTCTTCCTTAGTTCTTGATGACTTTGGCAGCTTGGAGGAGTGCTAGTTAGGTATTTTGTGGAAAGTCTCTCAACTGATAGTTTTTTGATATTTCTCTCATGATTAGACTGGTGTTATGCATTTTGGAGAGACAGATAACAGAGGTAAAGACCTGTTTTCATCACATCATAGGAAGAGTAAAACAAGTTACTATTGTTAAAGTTAACCCAAGCTCCTCGGCTACAGTGGTGGTTGTTAGAATTCTCCACTGTAAACTACATTTCCTGTTACTGTACTCTTTAGAAAGAAGCTACTATGCACAACCCACACTTCAGCAGTGTAAAGTTCTGTTCTACCTTTTTGATGGTGAAATATTTGCATAAATTATTTGGAATTTTGTGCATTGGAGTTTGTCTCCTCTCCTCTATTTATTAAACTGAATCATTTACTTATGTGTATTTAATTTTTTTGTTATTTATTTATTTATTTATTTAGGCACTTAAATTGTTCCAGGTTGGCCATTGGGAACTCTAGACTTACCTTGTGTATTTCTTGCCTCAGTCCTAAACATTGCCTTTTCTCCAAGGAGCCATCTGCATCTATATTTAGCTAAATACGAGTTTATACTGATGCCTGCATTTTTATAATCTATTGTAAATGCAGTTTTCCAGCTTCTTCCCCTTGTTTATGTGTAAGTCTCACTACTACAGTGAGAAGCCTAGCTTCCCCCATCCACCTTCCATTTACTTAGTTGTTCAATTCTAGTATACACTTATGGACATAGCAGAGTTTTAAATGCATGCCATCTTAGGAAAGAACCTTATCAACCAGAGGATGGTGTTTATGTATAGTTTCTTGTATGTTTTAGTCTTAAAGACTCTACTCATTTCCAAGGTGACATTGTTGTATATATTGATAATATGGCTGGATCTTTTTGTACATTCTGTGTTCCATCCCCTGACCTCTTAAGTGTTTTTTTAAAAATTGTATACATTAGGATTTGTTCTTTGTGTTACACATTCTATGAGTTTTGACAAACGGATAGATTATGGTCACGTATCCACCATTAAAGTATTGTACAGAATAGTTTCACTGCTCTAGAAAACCCTCCGTGGTTCACCTATTCAATCCTCCCCTCCCCAAACTCTGAAATCATAGATGGATTTTTTTTTTTTTTACTAATTCTATAGTTCCTCTCTTCCAGAATTTCATAGAATTGAAATCAGACTGGCTTCTTTCACTTACCAATATATGTTTAGGATCCACCTGCATGCTTTTGTGGCTTGATAACTCACTTCTTTTACTAAATAATATTCCATTGTAGTTATGCACCATAGTTTGTTTATCTACTCACCTGTTGAAGGTCATCTTAGTTTCTCCCAGTTTTTAACAATTGTGAATACAGCTGCTATCAATGTTTGTGTGCAAGTTTTATGTGGACATATGTGGCCATTTTTAGTTTTAATAAAATAAAACATCATTTTTTCTTTCATGGATTATGTTTTTGTTGTTATATCTAGAAACTCATTATGAACCTGGAGGTCATGTAGATTTTCTCCTATGTTCGAGAAATTTTATAACTTATATTTTAAATTTAGCTCTGTGACTATTTTGAATTAATTTTGAAAAAGATGTAAGATCTATGTCTAGGCTTGCTTATTTATTTATTTATTTATTTGTAGTTGGACATCTAATTGTTCCCGTGTCATTTGTTGAAAAAGATTGTCCTTTTTCCATTGAATTTTATCTGTTTCTTTGTCAAAGATCTGTCGACTGTATAGGTTTGTTTATGGGTTCTCTGTACTATTTTATTGATTCATGTGTCCATTTTTGGCCAATTCCATAATATATTGGCTTATCACAACTTAAGTAAGTCTTGAAAGTGGGTAGTGTGAGTCTTTCATTTTGTTCCTCTTAAGTATTATGTTAATTAATATAGGTCTTTTCCTTTCTATATAAACTTTAGAACCATTAATAGATATCCACAAAATAACGTGCTTGGATTTTTCTTGGGATTGTGTTGAGGCTATAGATCAAGTCGGAAGGAATTGACAAATTAGTAATATTATCTTCCGATACATGGACATGAACTATCTCTTCATTTATTAAGATATTATTTGGTTCCATTCATAAGAATTTTGTAGTTTTTCTCCTTTACATCTTGTCATTAGATTTACACTTAAGTGTCTTGTTTAGTTATTTATTTTGGTGCTAATGTAATGGTACTGTGCTTTCAATTTCAGGTCCTAGTTCACTGCTAGTATATAAGAAAGCATTTGACTTTTGTATATTAGCTTTGTATCCTTCAACCTTTCTATAATCATTAATTAGTTCCAGGAGTTTTTCTGTTGATTCTCTGGGATTTTCTCTGCAGACGATCATGTCATCTATGAACAAAGACAGCTTTATTTCTTCCTTTCCAATCTGTGTACTGTCTTTCTTTTTCTTTACTTTTTCTTTTCTTTTCTTTTTTCTTTTCTTTCTTTCTTTCTTTCTTTCTTTCTTTCTTTCTTTCTTTCTTCTTGCATTAGCTAGGATTTCTAATACATTATTGAATAGAATTGGTGGTAGTGGCATCCTTGCCTTGTTTCTGATCTTAGAGGAAACATCTCATTTTCACCATGAAGTATGATGCTAGCTGTAGGCTAATTATAGATGCTCTTTATCAAGTTGAAGAAGTTTCCTTCTCTTGCTAGTTTGCTGAGGGTTTTTATCATGAGGCTTTTTGTTTCCTTCATAGGTGAGGCAGGAACATTAGAGGGGGCTGAAATGGGAGAAACACCCTTCCACTCTGCTGAGATGAACTCAAGTAAGGTCTGTTATCTTGGAAAGGAGGTCTTTGTTATATAGAATGCTTTGGGCATATTTCACAGTAATTAATCATTTCTCCTTCTGCCACAATTATGAGAGGATTTTTCTTGGATTTTCACTATGAGAACCTAGTGGGGTTCACAAAATTCACAGAACTCTGGGGGCTCCATCCAGACTGGGGCCCCCAAGGAGTTTCTCACTTTTATGCTAGTCCACACTCAGGCTCCAGTAATTAATCAAAATTACCATTTAAGAGTTCTTACCAGTTTATACTCCAGTGGTTCTGTCACAAGTAGGCAGATCTTCTATAACTTTCTGGATTTTCCTCCACAGATATTGGAGTGGCAGTTTTCCCTACAATTTCAGTTCTCTGATGGGTCTAAAAAAAGTCATTGACTGGAAGTCCAAGCACGATATTTTTAATTGTTTTTATTTGGACTATAGAAACAATTAGTACATATCCACAGTAAAGAACATTCAATCTATTTAGATGTTGCCACAGAAACTGGTACTATCTTTCAAATCTAAGAAAATAGGAAAACCCATGCTCCCTTCATAATGAGGATTAGCATAATGTAGGTTCTAAGGTCCTAGGATGCAGCAAAACAGGTTCAAATTTTGTTGCTACCCTACTGTAACTGTTGGACCTATGACTTTTCAATAATTTCTATGGTTCTGATTTTGTTGTTGTTGTTGACCATAAATTACATTCAGATAACATGTATTTACTCTTTAAGTACTTTGGTGCTTGTTTGTAGGGTACCACGTTAGATGTTAGGGAAAGAGGAGTCATTAAAACTTCAGCTAGGGGGCTCCTAGGTGGCTCAGTCGGTTAAGTTATGCAGTTTGTGAGTTTGAGCCCCATGTTGGGCTCCATGCTGACAAGTGTGGAGCATGCTTGGTATTCTCTCTCTCTCTCTCTCTCTCTCTCCCTTTCTTTCTGCCCCTCCCCTGTTTGTGCTCTCAGTCTCTCTCAAAATAAATACACTTAAAAAGATAAAAACATGTGCCATATATGAATTTGCCATTAGCCTTAGACTATAACACTGAAGATGAAATAAATGTTCCAAAGTGGAACAGGTAAAGCATCGTTCAGAAGGTCACTATTGACCATTAAGAATTGGGAATAGAAGCATGGAAGAGGTGTCATTTGAATTCATTAATTTTTAAAAAATGTTTATTTATTTATTTTGAGAGAGCACACGAGCAGGGGGAGGGTCAGAGAGATAGCGAAAGAGAGAACCAAACAGGAGCCATGCTCAGCATGGAACCTGGTGCGGGGCTCAATCTCATGACTGTGGGATCATGACCTGAGCAAGAGTCAAATGCTTAAACAACGGAACCACTCAGGTGCCCCTTAATTAATTCTTGAAGAGTAGATTTGGGGCACATTAGAATAGGAATAATGGGCATGGCAGGCAGAGGCATTTGAATGAGCAAAATGTATATATGATAGAGGCAAGTTTAATTTAGTTAAAGAATGAGTGGAATGGAAAAAAGAAAAAGAATAAACTACTGATCATCTACTATGTGTGAAGAAATACCCTTTTAAAAATGAATTTCATGTAATAATAAAAAGTCTTTCAAAATTGGTAGTATAAGCTCCATTTAAAAAGTAAAAGACTTCAGGGCACCTGGGTGGCTCAGTTGGTTGAGTGTCTGACTCTTGATTTCAGCTCAGGCCATGATCTCACGATTTGTGAGATCAAGCCCCATGTTGGGCTCTGAGCTGACACTGTGGAACCTACTTGGGTTCTCTCTCCCTCTCTTTCTCCCTCTCTCTGAACCTTCCCCACTCATATGCATGTGCTCTCTCAAAATAATAATAATAAAAAAAGTAAAAGACTTTATTATTTTTTTGTCTGTGTGGTTAATCTGAAGTGCATACAGCTAATAACTGACACAGGTCATTGGTCAAACAAATTCCCTTTTATAGTCCTAATTAAACTTTGATGAATCTATATACTTATAGGTAATATTACCGTGTACTATATACTCAAAATATAATGGCATAGAATGCAAATCAAATGTCTTTTTTCTATCACCAAATATTGTTTTTAGTATTTTGATGTTATAAGCCTAGAATTATATCAGAAAACAAAGTTGAAAAAGTCTCTGTTTTCCCATTTATGTTATTTCCCCGTAATGCTGTTTGTACACTC